>NC_037689.1:106049977-106072469 GCF_003255815.1 Theropithecus gelada
ATATATATTCTTTTGAGACGAAGTTAAGCTCTTGTTGCCCAGGCTAGAGTGCAATGGTGTGATCTCGGCGCACTGCAACCTCCACCTTCTGGGTTCAAGCGATTCTCCTGCCTCAGCCTCTTGAGTAGCTGGGATTACAGGCTTGCACCACCATCTCCGGCTAATTTTGTATTTTTAGTAGAGACAGGGTTTCTCCACGTTGGTCAGGATGGTCTCAAACTCCCGACCTCAGGTGATCCACCGCCTTGGCCTCCCAAAGTGTTGGGATTACAGGCATGAGCCACCAGGCCCAGCCTAAAAATATTTTTTAAATGTTGATTAAGTGTGTATATCTTGGATTATTTTTCTTCAGTAATAAGCACTGGCTTTTAAAAGAGATTACACATATTTCAACCACATATGCATTTTTGTTTTATTTTTAAATTTGGTCATGTCAGAGAGGGACATTGCATTCATGGGTTTTGTTGAAATCAGATACTAATCTTTACTTTGCTGTTTATTCATAGTCCTGTTGATATAGTGATTTTTCTGACTTATTCAATTTTTAAATAATTTCTCAACTTAGACTGACTTAATCCAAAGGAAGGGAAATTCTTTCCCTGACACTCAGAGAATCACCTCCACTTTAGGACTAAATTTGCACTGTCCATTGTCTACATGTGGCTATCGAAATTTAAATCACTTCAGATTAATGAAAATTATAAAGTCAGTTCCTCAGTTTCACTAGTCACATTTCAGGTGTTCAATAATTCTGTTTGGGCTACTGAATTGGATGGTGCAGAGATCGAACATTTCCATCATCACAGAAAGTTCTGTTGGACAGTGCTGTAAGGGTGAGCTCAGAGGTTTTAGGTAATGTGCACTAACTGAATGATGTGACATTTTAAAAAGGTTCATCTGGAAATATATAACTTTTAGCTCTGAAGCATATCATCACTATATCATGGTTGGACAATGTCTGAAAACCATCTTTTCTTCAGAATTTAATTGGTTATGTGCTAAGAATTGGGAATCTGGGCGATAAAACAGTCTGGAGGTTTTGCTTTGCCAATTGTTACTTATTTACATGACAATGTGTAATACCTCAAAAAATACTATCTCACTTTAAAATTTGAAATTACCATCCTAATTCTAAGGTGATATTATTAAACTTTTGCAGATTTCTGATTAGATACACGTTTATATATCTTCTATATTTAAAATGTTGGAAATGTTCGAGTCAGATTTATATTTCCCAAATCCTTGATTTTCATTCACCTCTATTCTCATCTGTGCTGTAAATGGCTTCCTGCTGCACTGAGGGATGGCAGAGATTGTGTCTGTCGTGTTCATTATTGTTTCCCCAGTGTTTAGCACTGTTTGTGGCACAAAATGGGTGCTCAACTGATATTTGTTGCTAGGCTCCACAGCCTCTTCCATGGCTTGACTTGTGTGAGTACTGTGTGTACTCTACCATAAAGTACTTTTTCCAAGAGTGGTCTTCAAAGGCGGTTTGTGGGGGTTTGTTTATTGTTTTGCCTTATCTGTTCACAAACTCTCACCCTTAGCCAATCTCGTAACAGATACTGGGTCCCAAACTAGAGAACAGAATTTATGGCCAAATAATATCTCTAAAATCTCTGTTTTTAGGGAATAAGTCTGGGAACTTTAAGGGCTACCAAATCCCCAGTTTTATCATTTTTATTTTGGACACTTTAAAGACATTTGGAAGTCATCATTTAAGCACAGCCAGAGATGTAGCTAACTTCCAGGATAAATGAAATGGATTCTTTGAGAGTGGGATGGAACCATCTTTCTCCAATGAAGTTTTTGTTGGAAAGATTAGCTGCTTTCTGAAAGCCAATTTCTTTTTTGGAGGAGGCATTATGGAAACCAGGAAAGCATGGGGAGGAAAATATTAGGAAGTGGGAAACTATGGAGTTAAAAAGTGCTGCATTCGTGTCTGCATTCAGGCACTTTACTTAATTTATCAGTGCATTGGTTGCCATGTAAACAGCCAGCTTCTGGCAGGAAAGCAGCTGGATCAGGTGGCCTGGCTGTGACAGAGAACACAGATATTGAATCCATGAAACCAAGAGTAATCAGTACAACGATTTTTTTTCTTTTACTTTTTAAAAGTGTTTATCAGTCCTTTAAGTTCTTTTTGTCTGACTGCTGTCTTTAAGTAAGAAAAATATGAAATAAATAAGTCTTTGGGTACGCAAAATTGGGAAGATGGACAGGAATTAGTCCCTTTATGAAATTTCCTCTGAATCTCTCATAATTTCTGTATCCTCATCCCTTCACCCTCAATCCTCCACCACCCTCTGTGACCCTGCAGGCAGCTGGGGCAGCATAGAGATCGTCTCTTGAACTTGACTTTCTCTTCCAGTGCTTGCCTGCCAATCCTATGTCCCATCCTGGAGAACTTTTATAGTCTTCGACATTGCAGTGGATAGTAACCAGTTAATAAGATGAGCCAGTCACTGTATAGTGCTCCCCAAAGTGCCATCACCTAAAATAGGCCTTTGGAAAGTGCTCATATAGAACCGAGAATTTTAGTGTAGTGGCAGGCTGGATGTGGGTAGGGAGCCCTTCGGTGGTCCTCCAAATCCTATGGGAAGCTTAATTACTTCACCTTTCTGTAAGGCCAACAGTTCTCAGAATTTGTGGTCTCAGGACAATTTTACACTCTTAAAAACTGAGGGAGATTTCTGGTCTGGACATGTGGTACAGACCTGTTTTTCATTGTTCCTCCCTGCTAAGCACAAGTATAAACCCTGGAAATAATGCAAGAGACAACCAGGGGAGAACTCTGAAAGGTTGTAAGAAGAAGGCAAACTGGTTTGAGACCCAGGGAAAAACAAAGAGCAAGGGTATCCTGTTTCCCACCCAACAGAAGAAAAAAAACCTAGTCCTGGCCATTCCTGATACCCAACTGAACAACAGAGGGCAGCCCAGGTAAGCTTACTCCTCCCTTAGAGTCCCTCTGACAACATCAGGTGGGCCCAACACCACAGGTAAGGAGGGATCTTCAAAAACCCCACCAACAATAGTGGACGAAAGAAGTATTCACCTTCTCCCTGGGCCTGAGATGCCCCACTTTCACCTAGAGATATCGAGGTGAGAAGGTAGAACAGACACGAGGCATAAAGTGGTGGCAAGCGGCGCAGTCTGGGAAGGCTCTGTCTCAGTGGGTGTATGACTGTTCTCCCCTACCCATAGAGACACCAACAGTGCAGGGCACCAGTAGAAGTGTCCCACCACACCTACCCTCACTGAGAGACACCTGGAAGCCTGACCTAGGGAATCCTTTCTGCTCCTTCAGGCGATATGATCTGGGACAAATGTCAGCATCAGTGATACCCGATAAACAAGAGCAAAACAATACTGAAAATTAAACTGCTGTTAGAACAGCAGACCACAAAAGTAAGCCAACACCTGCATGTGAAGCATAAATAATGTGACTGACTGCAAAAATAAAAAATGTAAATAGGAGTTTCCTAACATAATAGGCAAAATGTTCAATCAGAAATCATCTGTCATACCAAGAATCAAGTAAATCACAACTCAACTGAGAAAAGGCAACTACTGCCAACATTAAGATGAATCGGATGTTGGAATTATCTGACAAGGATTTTAAAGTAGCCATTATAAAAATGCTTCAACAATCAATTAACATTATCTTATAATAAGTAAAAAAAAAAAAAAAGGAAACTTGCAGAAAAGAAAAAGAAGTTATAAAAATATAAGAAAGAAGGAAATCCTGTCATTTGCTACAGCATGAATGAACCTGGGGGACATTATGCTAAGTGAAGGAAGGCAGACACAGAAAGACAAACACCACATAATCTCACTTATATGTGAGATCTAAAAGAGTTGAACTGAGAATTAGAGTAGAATGGTTACCAGGGACTGTGGCTTGGAAGGAGTGGGAAATGGGGAGAAGTTGACCAAAGGGTACTAAGTTCCAGCTAGACAAGAGGAGTAAGTTCTTAAGACCTATTGTGCAGCAAGATCACCATAGTTGATAATAATGTATTGTGCATTTCAAAACTGCTAAAAGCATAAGATTTTAGTCTACACATTGGGTACAGTGTACACTGTTTGGGTAATGGGGGCACCGAAATCTCGGAAATCACCGCTAATAAACTTATCCACGTGACCAAACACCACCTGTTCCCCAAAAACCTATTCAAAAAAAGAATAGATTTTAAATGTTCTTGCTATGAAAAAAATAAAAATAAAAATAAAAAGATAAGTAGGCCAGATATGGTGGCTCATGCCTGTAATCCTGCCACTTTGGGAGGCCGAGGCAGGCGGATCACTTGAGCTCAAGAGTTCGAGAACAGCCTGGGCCACATGGTGAAACTCCATTTCTACCAAAAATATACGCGCGCACACACACACACACACACACACAAATTAGCCAGGCCTGGTGGAACGCGCCTGTGGTCCTAGCTACTCGGGATGCTGAGGTGGGAGAATTGCTTAAGCCTGGGAGGCAGAGGTTGCAGTGAGCCGAGATCACACTACTGCACTCCAACCTGGGTGACAGGGTGAGACCCTGTCTGAAAACAAAACAAAAGAAAAAACAAAAAAAAGATGAATATGTGAGGTGATGAATATGTTAGTTTGATGTAATCATTGCACAGTGTATACATATATTAAAATATCACATTGTACCCCATAAATACATGCAATAATTATTTATTAATTAAAAATAAAAATTAAGTTAAAAACAAGAATTTAAAAAAATACATACTCTGTGATTGTCTACTATTTTTCTAAAGACCCTTATAATCTACAGGTTCATTCTCAATTTTCTTTTTTCCCCCCCTTGGACTTATTTTTGAATAAAACTGGCTTGTTTGTCCCCTCCCCCCCAAAAATATAAATTATAGAACGGTAAAATAAAATAACAAAAATGAAAAACTTGCTGATGGACTCAATAGAAGAGCAGAGATGACAGAAAATAGAATCCATATCTGGTGAAACTACCCTTCAGGAATTAAGGGGAAATAATTAAATTCTCAGTTGAAGGAAAACAAAAAGATTTGTTGCTAGCAGATATACTGTTAAAAAAATAGCTAAAGGGATTTCTTCAAGCAGAAAGTAAATGATAAAGAGCAATCAGGAAGGATGAAAGGACAACAGAAAGAGCAGAAACGTAAGTACATAAAGTAGACTATCTTTTAACTCATGAGTTCTATAAATCATATTTGATAATTGAAACTATAACACCATTTTACACTCTAGACAATGATATTTAAAAGTGGGGAAGGTAAAGGAACCTAAATGGAAGTGAGGTTTATACACTTCAATCAAAGTGGTAAAATATTGATATAAGTAGACTGTTATGACTCACATATGAATGTTAAATACCCAGAGAAACCACTAGGAAAATTCTACAAAGATACATATTTTAAAACACTACAAATAAGTCAAGATGGAATCATAAAAAATGCTCAAGTAACTGTCAGAAAAGCAAGAAAAGGGAAACAGAAGAATAATAACTGAAGGAACCAAACAAATAATAAAATAGCAAACAAGAATTAATATATCAATAATTACATTAAACAATTATATTTAATGTTAATACAATTACAGTTGTCCCCTTTTATCTGTGGTTTTACTTTCTGAGGTTTCAGTTACCCATGGTACAGTACAATAAGATATTTTGTGAGAAAGAGTATGACTGTGTGAACACAATCACATAATTTTTACTCCAGTACATTGGTATAATTGTTCTATTTATTAGTAGTTATCATTGTTAATCTCTTACTGTGCCTAATTTATAAATTAAACTTTATCATAGGTTTGTGTGTATAGGAAAAAAAACATAGTATACACAGGGTTTTGTGCTATCCATGGTTTCAGGCATCCACTGGGGATCTTGGAATGTATCTCCCTGGAATAAGTGGGAACTATTCTATATGCTACTCACAAGAAACTCACATTAAATTTGATGACATAGGAAGATTGCAAGTAAAAATATAGAAAAAGGCATACCACGTAAGTATTAATTTTTCAAAAATCTGGAGAAGCTTCATTAATATCTGATAAAGTAGTCTTCAGAGCAAAGAAAGTTAAAAGAGACAAAGAGAGACATTACCTAATGATAAAAGGATCAACCCAGCAGGAGGATATAATGATCTTTAATGGGTACACACCAAACAACTAAGTCTCAAAATTCATGAACAAAAACTGATCAAGCTAAAAGAAGAAAGAGACAAATTCACAATTATAGTTGGGAACTTCAATACTCCCTCTCAGAAACTGATAAATCTACTAGACAGAACATCAGTAAGTATAGGGAAGATCTGAAAAAGACAACTAATTGATCTAATTGAATATTTTTATCTAATATTGAATATTTATTGAATATTTTTATGATTTTATATTGGTTTATCCACAGTGGTTTTAAATTATATCTATTTGTATAGAACACTCCACCCAACAACAGCAGAACACACTTTTTTTTGGCACCTATAGAAAATTCACCAAGATAGATCGTGTGCTTGGCCATAAAACAAACCTAAACAAATTTAAAATAATTGAAATCATGCAGAGTATATTCTCTGACCACAATTCAATGAAACTAGAAATCAGTAGCAGAAAAGTATCTAAACACATGGAAATTAAACAACACTCTTCTAAGTAATCCATGGATCAGAGGAAATCTCAAAAGGAATTTTTAAAAAATACATAGAACTGAATGCAAATGAAAACACAACATATTGAAATATGTACCACGTAGCTAAAGCAATTCTGAGAGAGAAATTTATAACACTAAATGTTTACATTGGAAATAAAGAAAGGTCTTAAGTCAGTAATCTAAATTTCTACATCAAGGATCTAGAAAAGAAGACCAAAATAGGGCCAGGCGTGATGGCTCACGCCTGTAATCCCAGCACTTTGGGAGGCCGAGCGGGCGAGGCGAGCGGATCACGAGGTCAGGAGATAGAGACCATCCTGGCTGACATGGTGAAACCCCGTCTCTACTAAAAATACAAAAAATTAGCCGGGCGTGGCGGCGGCGCCTGTAGTCCCAGCTACTTCGGAGGCTGAGGCAGGAGAATGGTGTGAACCTGGGGGGGGAACTTGCAGTGAGCCAAGATTCTGCCACTGCACTCCAGCCTGGGCGACAGAGCAATACTCCGTCTCAAAAATAAATAAATAAATAAATAAATAAATAAATAAACAAACAAACCTAAAGCAAGCAGAAGGAAGGGAATAATAAAGAGCTGAAATCAATGAACTTGAAATAGAAAAACTATAGGGAAAAATAAATTACACAAAAATTTGCTTTTTTTGAAAAAAAATCAATAAAACTGACAAACTTCTAGCAAGACCAATAAAAAGAGTTAAGATCCAAATCACTAATATCAGAAATGAAATATGGAATAACACTATAGATCCTGCAGTCATTAAAAATATAATGAGAGAATATTATGAACAACTATACATTCATTTATTTGACAACTTAGAAAAAGTTGGCCAATTTCTCCAAAACAGCAAACTACTAGAACTCACCCAATATGAAATAGATAATCTGAATAGCTCTATAACCATTAAAGAAATTGAATTCATAATTTTGAAAGCTCCTACAAAAGAAATCTCCAGGCCTAGATAGCTTCAGCAAACAATTCTAGCAAACACTTAAAGAATAATTAAGATCAGTTTTACACATTCTCTTCCAAAACATAGAAGAGGAGGAAACACTTCCAGCTCATTTTATGAGGCCAGTATTATCCTGATACCAAAACCAGACAAAAATAGTACAAAAATGGAAAACTACAGGCCGATATCTCTCTCATGAACCTTGACACAAAAATCCTTAGCAAAACACTAGCAAATTGAATCCAACAATGTATGAAAAGAATTATACACTATGACCAAATGGGATTTATTTCAGGTTTGTAAGGCTGGCTCAACATTCAAAAAGCATTCAGTGTAATCCACCATATCAACAGGCTAAAGAAAAAAAAATGATCATATCAACTGATGCAGATAAAGCATTTGACAAAATCCAATACCCATTCATCATTAAAACTCAGCAAGTTAGGAATAGGGGGTGTATTTGTTTCCCAGAGCTGCTGTAACAAATTGCCACAAACGGGGTGGCTTAAGGCAAGAGAAATGAATTCTCTCACAGTTCTGGAGGCCAAATGTTTTAAATCAAACTGTTGGTTTCTTCTGAGGTCTCTGAAGGAGAATCTGTGCCATAAGTCTTGCCTAGATGGCTGCTGGCAATTCTCGGTATTCTTTGGCTTGTAGATGCATCATTCTAATCTCTGCTTCTGTCTTCACTGAGCCTTTCCCTTTGTGTGTCTCTGTGTTAAGACTCCCTCTCCATTTTCTTATAAGGACAACAGTCGTTGAATTTAGGGTCCGCTCTAAATCAATGATGATCTCATCTCAAGATCCTTAATTACATCTGCAAAAACCCTATTGCTAAATAAGGTCACATTCACAGATACTGGAGGTTAGAAATTGAACTTACCTGTTTGGGGGACACAATTTAACCCCCTACAGAGGAGAATTGCCTCAACTTGATAAAAACACCTACAAGTAACCTGCAGTCAACATTATACTTAATGGTGAAAGACTGAACGCTTTTGCCCTATGATTGGAAACAATGCAAGAATGTCCACTCTCATCTCTCTTATTCGACATAGTACTGGAAGTTGTAGCCACTGCAATTAGGCAACAAAAATAAATAAAAGGCCTACAAATTGGAAATGAAGAAATAAAACTCTCTATCCCCAAAAGACTTGCATCTAGATTATATAGAGAATTCTCAAAACTCAATAATTAAAAAACTAAACAATCCAATTAGAAAATGATCAAAGGATATAAACAAATATTTTGCTGAAGATGTACAAATGGCAAATAATCCCATTAAAAGATAATTAGCATCATTATCTATTTGAGAAATGCAAATTAAAACCACAATGATTATATTACTTCATACCTGCCAGAATAGCTAAAGTAGAAAACTGTGACAACACCAAATGCTGGTAAGAATGCAGGACAACTGAATCCTTTTTTTTTTTTTTTTTTTTGTATAAAGGTACAGTCATTATGGAAAACAGCCTGGCTGGTTTTTTTTAATAAAATTAAATGTGCAACTGACATATGATCTAGCAATTGCACTCTTGGACATTTGTGCCAGGGAAAGAAAAATTTATGTTCATGTGAAATCTGTACCTGAGTGTTCACTGGAATTTTATCCAATACCCAAAAACTGGAAACAGCCCAGATGTCCTTAAATGGATGAATGGTTAAACAAACTGTATTGCATATATGCCATCAGGTACTACAAATCAATAAAAAACACAAACTAGTGATACACACAACAACTTGGGTGAAATTTTAGATAATTATGCTGAGTAAAAACAGTCATCAATTCCAAAATGTTACCATGATTCCTTGTATATAACATTTATGAAATGACAGAATTTTAGAAATGAAAGATTAGTGGTTGTTCATGGTTAGGACAGGAATGAGGTGCAGGATGGAGGTGAGTGTGATTACAAAAATGTCAACATGAGAGGTCTTTGTGGTGATGGAACTGTTCAGTGTCTTGACTGTGGTGGTGAATACACAAATCTACACATGGTAAAATATAGAATTAAATGTGCATGTGCACACACACAGCAGTACATATAAAACTGGAGAAATATGAATAAGGTTGATAGGTTTTATCAATGTCAGTATCCTGGTTGTGATAGTATACCATCATCTTACAAAATGTTACCATTGCTGGGAACTGGGTAAAGTAAACATAAGATCTGTCTTATTTCCTAGAACTGCACGTGAATCTACAAATATATAAATAAAAATTTCAATTAAAAATTATTGAGGACCCAAAAAAGAAACTGACATGTTTTGCCTGAGATTTACCCGATTTTAAAACTATAAGTCCCACATTCAAGGAATTCCCTTGGTACTGGGAAAACTGGGTCAGTTGTTCTCTATACTCCCAGACAGTTTTGGGTCCCTGGACAAGACTTTAAGAACCTGTGTAAGGCTGCCCTTAATACAGAAGAAATTCTCAGTTCGGTGTTATTACCTCACCATCATCTAGAATTTGAGTATCTTCATATGATAATTTGTTAGAAACTCCCCTCCCCCTACCCCAGTGAGACCCAAGAAAGTTCAGCTTTCTTGTATGATTTATTCTGCCTTCTCCCCCTCACCTTGGATTCTTCAAATAAGATGTCTTTGTAAGTGTTCTGTGATGAAACAGTGTTATCAGAATGTGAGTATGTACTATTTTTTTATGATTATCTTTTCAGGTCAGGTTAGTGTGGTGCAAGTGACCATCCCAGACAGTTTCGTGAACGTGACTGTTGGATCTAATGTCACTCTCGTCTGCATCTATACCACCACTGTGGCCTCCCGAGACCAGCTTTCCATCCAGTGGTCTTTCTTCCATAAGAAGGAGATGGAGCCAGTTTCTGTAAGGACACATTTTCCTAAACTCTTCCCCTTTTGTAGTTCTGACTGAAAACTGTTGGGGTAGAAAAAACGTGAAATGTGAAAGAATGGCATGCCAGTGACAGTAGTGGCAGGAATCTCAGATACAAAAGTTTGAAGACAGCTGTATAGAGAAGATCATCATCTAAGTGACTTAACTCTTGTCCTCTTTTCATATTTAGTTATAACCCATTATCTCAGGTCTGTGTAGGTCCACATCAAGTGGATCATGTATTTTAAAGACAGAAATGGTTCTTCTCATAGGTGAAATGAACAGTAATTCTGAAAGGGCTCCCCCTCCGCCTTTATCTCCCTATTATTTCCAGAAGAAATTAGTTCAAATCCAAGTCCTGATTGATCTACAGATCTCTGCCAAATTTAATATCTAGGATCTGACTGTCAAGTGAACTAGCTCACTGTGCTAGACTGAGGCCTGACAGAACGAGACTCCCCAGATGGGTGAAGAAGGGCCATAGTAGTGATGAACCCTGTGTAGTTCATCAAGAACAGCGTAAGGATAGAGGACAGGGGATGGAGTGGGTAGGCATAGGGTCTGGGGGAAGAGGTTGCCAGAAAAGGGTGGGTTGAAAGTCAGGGGAAGAGAATGATTTCACATGCAAGCTGCCTATTCCCAGGTTTCCTTCATCAGGCCTTGAGGGAAATTCCTTCTTTAGCCCAAGGATTCAAATTGTATACTCAAAGGTGTGTGTGTGTGTGCGCGCGCACACGCGCGCATGCGTGCACACATGCGTGTGTGTGCCTGTGTGCTCACGCACATGTTTATGTGGGCACATATGCCATGCATGCCTACACATATCTCTTAATGGAAAAGGTCTGTAGCTTTCTTCAGGTTCTCAAAAGTTTGCATGACCCAAAGCAGAGTTTAGAGAAGAGACAAGTCAGTGTGGTTTGGAGTAGTTGGATGCAGCTGAATTGGGCCTTGAAGGAAAGGAAAGGTTTTGATTAGTAGAAAGATAGAGGGAAAGCAAGTTGAGGAGGCTGGGGGAGGCCTAGGGACAGGGGTGGAGAAGAAGGAAGGCATTAGTTTAGAGGAGCCACATGTTGGCCAGTGTCACTTCAGCCATCACTAGTCCTTCGGAGGTGCTGAGTCCTCTGTTTACAAATCCTGAGCATTTGTTTAGCAGGAAACGCCATACAGGGGGAGATTCCATCAATGCCACTCTCTAGTCCAAGTTAAACAATTTTGCTCAATACTGGTTACCTTGGACAAGTATCTGAATCACTCTGTACCTCTCTTTAAAATATGGTAGATCAGCAATACCCATGGGAAATCAACTGGCATAATGCATGTGAAAAATATAAAGCCCTATAAGTTTTTTCCTTTGTAAACACTATTATGATTATCATCATCCACAGCAGCACCACCACCACCAGTGCTTCTACCAGTTTGCATCACCCAAAATGTCCAGACCCAAAGCCTTGTATGTAGGAGTCAACTAAGAAATTATTGCCTTCTTTTGCAGGATGCTCTGTTAGATTGTAGATGACAATAATCACATGACCTTTCTTCCTTTTTAAAGTTCAATTTCCGGAATAGTCTTTTCAACACATTCTTTATCTGTAGGCTTGAAATCTTTCTCATTTTGCCAGGTGGGGCTGGATTTAGAGAGACCTCGCCAATGTATTTTTAAATATTTTCTGCTTGATACTCAAATCAAGATGTTCTAAACTGCCTGAAGGCTGGGCAAGGCCAGTCTCAGTTCAAAAACCACAGATTTTTATTTATGCCTCCTCTGACATTGGGATTTACAAGGCCACTTCTTGGTTGAACTGTGTGTCTAGTGAGGAACTGGGAGGGAGCTGCAGAGCCGAAGGATCTTGTGACCAGCAATGAGCTTTTTCTATACCAGGAAATGCAAGGGAAGAAGATATGGTGATTGAATTGAGTGTGGCCTGAGCCCAGAACATCTCTTGAAGCACTTAAAAAAAATCTGTTCACAAATAAATATTTATTGAGTAGCTTATTTACTTGCCATTTGCTTCATTCTCCAAAATGTCAGTTACAGGTGGGGCAAGTAATTTAAGATATATACTCTTTTGCAATGTCCACATTAAAGGAGGACATCTGCACTGAGCTGCTGGATCAGGCAAAACCTGCTCTCTGATCGTAAAGCTGCATGATACCTGTGTTACACCTGGGCCTTAGCCGCATAGAAGACAAGCTTTTGTGTTTTTATTGCTCCCACAGCTTGGGAGCAATAAAAACCATCCCCCAAAGGCAAATTTTATCTTCCTTCTATTTTCCTGTCTTGCTTTAGCTAATGCTAGCCAGATCCCCATTACAACCATATTTAGCTCTCTACTTCTAGAGAACTGGAGTCCTTCCCGTCTCCCCACATCCTGCTGGCATGGGCTTCTCACTGCTTTACCAGATGAGTAGTTTTGAAGTCCTAGTGGAAACCTCCTGATGAATGTCAGTTGTTCTTGCTCCGCCATTTATTTATTGACTGGGTGATCAAACGACTGGTAGACACATCGTTTGACCTTTCAGTTGTTCAGTTCCCAATCTTTAAAATGGGGCTACTTACCTATCTCATAGGTTTAATATGAAGATTAAATGAGATGATGCTTGTGAAGCACTAGGAAGCCTTCTACCCAGTAAGCATTCAGTGAATGCGAGCTTTTAAAATTGGCATCATCACTTACAAAACGGCGATTTTGCAAAATCCCTGTTCCCTCCATACCCCTGGTGATCTGGAGGGACTGAGTCATGGGCACTAGGGAGCCTAGCTCAAGAAGATACACTTGAACAGGGAAAGAGCTCTTCAGGGCCATCCTAGCCCAAGATCAGCTTCGAGTTCCACTGTTTACCAGGTCACTGTGGCTAAAGGGAGGGCCCAGGCCCTTTCTCTGCCTGCTTCTTATCCCTGAACTGACAGCCTGTTCAACCAAGAGGTTGCAGACATCCTGTGTTGAGGTGGTATTTTTCAAAATGGGATTTGGTCTCCATTTCAAGACTGTTTCCTCTTTGAAAACATTCACAATTCTGTGGAGCATGTTGTATGTTAATCTAGGGATTGCTGGTGGAACATTTATGGGAGGATAAAAAGACTGCTGCACTATTAGACAATTCTGTGATTTATGGGACTAAGATGTTGCCAGACATCAGTGGTCACACTGAGAGATTCAGTTCAACTCCTGGGTTGATGTGGCAGTATACTGTATAGCATTCAGCTCTCAGATCCACCCATTTCTGCTCAAACACAGCACAGCTCGTGCCTCAGTACTGAGGGTATGGAGGAAAAGGCAGTCAGTCAGTGTCTAAAAATGACACATGCAAGAGACGCTCGGGGAAGATGTAGCTGGACCTCTCAGGTAAGAACACTTATTGGTGTACTACTGGACTTCTTCATTGTTTGGAGACTCCAGGGCACTGACACCAGCTTTAGGAATGGGATGGGAGGGTCTGACTTTGGTAACAATCAAGATCAGCACAAACCCCTGACAAAACTGGGACAGTCTTGAGTTTATCTTCTCGCATCCATGTCTGGAGTTCTTCTGCCTCTTCCTAAAGGCTTAGGACCCTATTACTGCCCTGATCAGGGCAGTGGCCAGCTCTTTCCGTAGTCCCATCTTCCCTCTCCTGAAATCATTGTGTTAGATTAGCAATTGACTCTGAGGCCTGGTATTCCTCAATACCCAGGGGCTGATGTTATTTCTTACTGACTATCCCCTGTGGCAAATAGAGACTGAAGTATCCCACAGGTCTTCCCACTAAGAAGGCCAGGATATTCATTAACATGGTCCTTCTCTCAGAGAAACATTCCTCTCAGAAAATAAGAACAGCTTTAGATAGTCAATCCCTCAGCAGGGAATCTCAGCTGAAAACTCTAGGCCAGGTATGGGCAGGCTAACATGGAAATTTGGGGTGGTCTGTTGCCTTTCTGGTCATGCAGATGGCCTCATCTTCCATCCAGCCTGTTAATGCTAACACTGCATACAGAGACCTTACCTGTCCATGAACAGAGCATGCATTGACTCTACTTAGCATGAATCTCTCAGACAATACTTATTCTTCAAGAATGTTCACAGTGAAAAATACCCTTTGCCAGTCTCATAAACAACTTGGACAACTTCTTTCCCAGGACCTAGTGTTCTTATGTTCTCTGGCTTCTCAGATTTTACAACCTGAAATACATACGACAGAGCCACACAACAAAGAATTGTCTGCCCAAAATGCCAGTGTCACCCCTACTGAGAAATACTGCAAGTTCTTCCTTGCCCCACCATCAAATTTATGTATTATGTCCCATTCACTTTTTGCTAAATCTGATAAATTAATCTCATGGTAAGGTGTTAGGGACTAGTGATAGCTTATTTTGTTCTCTTCTAAAGAATGCATTGAATCAGGGACCTTCCATGCCTTCTTCCAAAAGGAGCAACTCAAATGGTAGATACCCAGGCAAATGGCAGGTTGGTAAGAGAGTTGGTTCGGAAGCAAGAGAGTCTTTCTTTGGTATCCTATTTCTTCCACATGCCATCCCTGCCCCCAATACAGTCCGAATACAATTCTGAGCTTGTGACCATTGCCACCTTATACCTGCACACCCCTTCCCTACCCCATGGCTGGCCCCTCTATCAGCAGTACAAGAAAGCAAGAAGCTGGAAAGGAAAGAATGTGTGGTTTGCTGTGGACGTCCATGTCCTCCACATTCGCAGAAGGAATCTGCAAAAGCAGCTCTGGAAGCTAACTCCAACTCAGACTGAAACAGAAAGCAAACTGAATTCTTTCAACCCTTCTCGTTTATGCTCCATGCTTCTAGTTAGAGAGCAGTGTCACTAAGCTGAGGAAAAAGTCTTTTAGGACAAATCTGGTTCCCAGCTGCACGGCCTTGTGTGACTAGGAACTTGGCACAGTAGGAAGGGAAAGGTTGCTCTGCAAAGAACTGAGGGGCCTACAATTGCAGCTGGCAAATGTTGAGGGCATCATGTGGTGAACATACTCAGCATGGGAAGCACCATGCCAATAAATAGCAGCAATTGGCAGGAGAAAGTTTGGGCTGGAGCGGGGAATGGAATGGCCCCGAAGAGGGAAGGTTGCCCAGGAATCATCTTTCTCACCTTAAGAAGGACTATGAGTGCCGTCTTAATATATTCAGTGGGAATCAGGTGGTCTGAATTCCAGGTCTGACTGTAAATTGTGTGACCTTGGGAAAATTGCTCCCTCTATTGAGGCCTCGGTGTCCTTTTTTGTATTAGAAAAGGATGAATTCGAGTTCACTAACCGCAGGCCTCTGGGTCAGATTTGGCCAGTGGATGTATTTCAGTCAGCCTGCCCAGTACTTTGTTTGTTTGTTTCAACAGTTTGAATGCCTTGTTTACGTTGACTTTTCAGTTCCTTGCAGTCCCCATATCTGTTATGATCTTACCACTACTTACCAGCCCCTTCCAGCCATTTCCCATATTTCCAATATCCATCAGGCTCCTGAAGGCCCCTTAACCTTAGAAACCACAAATCAAACTATCTCACAAGGGTCTTATAATTACTGTGCAATTATGACTCCACCCATCAGCCTCTAGCATCACCCAGGGGGCAGGCAGAGAGGACCTTGGGAGAAAGCAGGGCAGTCTACCATGAACCCAAGCACAAAGTGCAAGTGGGTAAAAAATTAACAAGCACCCTTTAAGGGAACACTGGGATGGATTTCCTTAAAAAATCACCTCCTTCTCACCCCCACCCAAAGATGTGGCCCGTTGAAGATCCAGGGCTTTTTCTGGACCTTCATTGCTTTGATGTCCAAATTGATAATATTCTTTCTTTGAAAGGTATACAAGCCACACAGGATCATGGGCCGGGCTTTGGCCACTGTTCAGCTTTGATTTTTAAAAGAGTTATTCTTTTATGGAAAATGGAATCAAGTTGTAGTCCTTCCTATATGATTAGATAAGCAGTTTCAGGAAAACACTTCTTTCTTTTTTCTTTACAAGGACAGTGTGACTGTGTGGACTTCCCCCTAACAGAAAGCCCCTCCATGTGTCTGGCTGCTGCTGTCTACCCCCAGGTACTTTAGTTCTCACAGAGAACTGTGAAGCCAAAGCCTTGGCTCTTTTAGGTCTCCACTGTTAGCCCTCACTACCCTTATTTCTGTCTCTAATACCTTTTAGTGTCAATTGTGAGAGGGCGAAATGTATTAGACTACAGCATGAGGAGCTAGCATATAAAAGGTAGTCAAGGTCTTTTTCATAGGTAAGGTTTCAGGGCCTCATTGCTTTCATACTCATTTCACCTTGACTCATGCCCAACTGTGGGACTTTTACAGTGGGCATGGACACATGGATACAGTGAACACTTTTACTTCTTTTCATATCCTAATTCTGGCCTAAAACACACTATTTTGGCCTCGTGATCTCTACAGAAATAAGGTCCTTTTCACCTGGATCCTCTGGGACTTGCTGTGGGCCTCAGGCAGGACTGATGTTCTATCTCATTGTGATGTCATCAAGCATCAGTATAAAACAGGGCTGATGTTTTACACTGTCCACAGTCTCCTTAGGAGGAGGGGAAGTGGCCAGATGTTGAGGCTGTAAAGGGCACTCTTGATGGACAGCAGGCTGAACTCCAGGTAAGAAACAACAAGACCTCAAATTGCCAATTAGAAAGTAAATAAGCCCCATGCTGCCTAATGAAAGTGAAAGCCTGATAGCATGGGTGTCAACTCAAATGAAAGTAATCCTCTGATGTGTTGAACCTCCTCCTGTTCCACTTGAATACCTTGAGTTAATGCTGGCTTTCTCGTTTGGAAGTCAAACAAGACCATTCTGGGGCAAGAGTTTGTGATTTCAGTACGTGTGAATGAATGAATTATAAATGGCTGCATTTATAATGCAGGCAAGAAAGCATGTTGATGTTAGAAAAAATGGGAGAGAAACAAATAGTTTTCTCTTTAAATGTACTCTTTTCCTGGGATTTTTCCCTCAAAATCCAGCTTTCTGCCTTAGTTTCGAAATATATTGACTTTCTGCTTAAAGGAGAATACATTTGAATTCATCTAGACAATATCTTTTAGTTTTCTAATTGCTTTCCCTCTTTTATTGGCCTATTAAGGTAAAGCTCACAGTACAAGGAATTGGGAAAATTGGATCCCAGATCTGTCTCAATTGTCAATTTTGTGTCTTTTATTTTTTAACCTTTCTGGGCTTTGGTTTCTTCTGTAAAGTGAGGGAAGTGAATTAAATCAATTGTAAGGCCTTCCAGTAGATTTTATGAAAATATTAGTCTCACCAGACTAAGACAATACAATTTATTGAACAATAACAATCACTTGAATAACATACATTTACATGAAACTAACAAAATATGAACATAGAAGGTGTGTATTATGAAGGGACCTCAGGAATTACCTAATCCGGTGATTACCAAGCTTCAGTCATTCATGTACCATCTACATGATTTTTGTCATATTTATGTATCACCAGCACTATTTATTATTTAATGTTATTCTCCGTATTGACTTGTTTTCTTAAAATCTTTTAAAAATCTACCTTAATCTACCCTATGCAACAATATTCAGGAAGTCTTAGATTTAATGTGCTAGATATTTATCTTTCTAATACACATTCAAATTTGTAAGTTTTCATTTATATACTAACTAAAATCAACTTAACTGCCTATACTTGGTAAATACATATCATACATAAAACATTACTCTCTTTTCTCATTCAGATGTGGGAAGTAGAGGTTGGAGAGATTAAATAACTTTGTTTCTTATCTAAAAACAGGTTGCCACGGAGGCATGACTAGAGGCCACCTCCCCTAACTATGTCACAGTGAGAGGCAGAGCTGTGACTAACTCAGGTCACCTGACCCCTAGACCAGGACCCTTTCCACCACATCATGCTGCTCCCACAGTTGCCATTATGATCTAAGTATCTATGCTCTTTAATAGAGATGTAACTAGAATCCAGATCTTAAGTTTAATAAGTTGTAATAATAATAAATGAGCCCTTGTGGCTTTAGATGGGTCATTTAGTCTCTCTGAGTCTGAGATGCCTTATTTGTTTAAATGACAGAATTCCAGTTCTGCCTTCTGCCACATGGAGAGAAAGATGGTAGCTATCACTGGCTGAGCACTTCCAAGGTCCTTTACTAGATTTCTTAGTTTCATCTTCACAACACCACTATAAAGGGATGGGAGCAGATGATTTCTAAGATGCTTTTCTGCTTTGCTTCTAATAAACAAAACAAACCCAAATTTATCTATCCAAAAGAGTAGATGTGTCTAAAAGGAGCATGAACATTTGAACATTTAAGGAAACCAGATAGTCTCACTGGGTAAGGTAAATTCAAATTTTAAGGAGTTTACAAAATGGTTAAAAAAATGATAGTTTTGGTTTCCCATCAGACATTTATGTTCTACATAATGAGTTTCTCTCAGGTGGATTCATTAAGTGAGCATCTCGATCTCATAGCCCAAGCTTAGGTGTTGAATCCTGTCAGCTCCAGCTGCCTCCTCCTCTGTAAGACAGGCATACTAATCCCTGATGACATCACAGAGCTGCTCTGAGGGCCAAATGCACAGCTGTGAGCAAACTAAAGTGCCCCACTGAGTTGAGAAACCTTGGCCACAGGGACCTGTTCCTGGTAGGGGGAAGATGCTGTTTCTTTATCAAAGGTAATGTGTTTAGAAGAAACTTTCAGGTAGCTTATCCTAGTCCTGGACACTCCCCACTTCTCATTTCTGTTATTTTTCTGTCTAGATTTACTTTTATCAAGGTGGACAAGCTGTAGCCATCGGACAATTTAAAGATCGAATTACAGGGTCCAACGATCCAGGTAATGCATCTATCACTATCTCGCATATGCAGCCAGCGGACAGTGGAATTTACATCTGTGATGTTAACAACCCCCCAGACTTTCTCGGCCAAAACCAAGGCGTCCTCAACGTCAGTGTGTTAGGTATGAGCACTTTTTTCTGCCTTTTCTTTTCTTGGAACAAGTTAGGACACTGAATGAGCCAGGACAGTGAGTTATGATGCCAATTAAGTCTCTGTAGGTAAATATACTACCTAATATTTTCATTATCAGGGAAATAGAGACAAGCCACTAGCCCAACCAATACAGTAACACTGAGAAATCACTCATAAAACATGCAGAAACAATTGTGCAAAAGGGCTGCCAAAATGACAGCAGTAGATGACCCAACCTCCAGTGATCCCTATCTCTGAGGGAAGGAATGAGAACAGATGAGACAATTCACTGTCCAACAAAATGATCACTAGCAACTCTTCTAGAGGAAACCTCCATTTACAGCCAGACCTACCTGGGGAAGACTACTGTCAACTTATTATTCCTTTTAAGCGCGACATAATTCCCACCATTAAATTATTCTTTTAAATAAAGACAGGAGAGTCCCTTTTTAAAAATGCTAATGCTATTTGGAAAAAGGACTGCACATTAATCTAGTGTTGACAGTAAAAATATTTACATACAAATATTCATTATATGATATTGGGCAAGCCATATCTGCTCTTAAAATGAATTTGGAATCTCATTTGTTCAGTATTTATTGAGTCACAGTGATGGAGGTGTTGTTTTTGCCCTTGGGAAGCTCCCAATTTTGGTCATTTCTAGAAGTCCTTCCAATCTCTGTCTGAAAGGACAATGTGGGCTAAGCTCCCATCAGTAGACTGGGATTGGGAAGTATCGAAGCAAGGGATGAAAGGACTGCCGATCCTCAACTCTTACAGACAGACCAGTTGAGGTGAGCATTTTCACACTTCTAGGTAGCCCCAAATGGAGCTGATCTAGTCATTGCTCCTCTCTAGCTGTGTGCACACATCACAAGAAAGGAGGAACTACATCAAATCAGTGACTTAATAATTGAGTAGCTTGGAAAAGCAGCAATTGGTAGCAAGGTGCATACCTAAGAGAACTGTTTACAGTTGTCCTGACTTGCCACTCAGGTAATGCCACAAAGGAACCAGCTGACATTTACTGTGAGGTTTGCCACTGCATCTACCCACCTGGGAAAGAGGGAAAGGTACCTAAGAGCTATTTTTTTAAGAGTGGGTTAGCTTAATCAATCATGTTTTTATCTTACTGAGTTCTGTGCCAGGAATTGGGGTACAGGAACAGACAAGAGAAGTATTACTCAAGCACTTTCCTGGGAGAGTTTCTGTTCCAGTTTGGAAGACTAGTGTATTAGTCTATTCTTGCATTGCTGTAAAGAAGTACCTGAGACTGGGTGATTTATGAAGAAAAGAGGTGTAATTGGCTCATGGTTCTGCAAGCTGTACAGGAAGCATAGCAGCTTCTGGGGAAGCCTCAGAAAACTTAAAATCATGGCAGAAGGCAAAGGGGAAGCAAGACGTCTCACATGGCTGGAGCAGGAGGAAGGGGAGGGGAAGATGCCACATACTTTTAAACAACCAGGTCTTATGAGCACGCACTCACTATCACAAGATCAGCACCGAGGGGGAAATCCGCCCCCACGATCCAATCACCTCCCACCAAGCCCTACCTCCAACATTAGGGATTACAATTTGACGTGAGATTTGGGTGAGGACACAGATCCAAACCATATCAACTAGTTATATACATGGGAACTAAGTGGTGTGCTATAAATGCCAAAGCATCAAACTGACACTCAGAAGACCTGAGTTTTAGATCTTACTCTGTCCTCAGTGACCTAATACAAGTCAGTCCACCTTTCTCTGACCATTGTGAGATGGGGTTATAATTTCTGCCCTGTCTTCTTTATAGATTTGTTATGAACAGTTTTGTTGTTTTACCTATAAAATGAAATACTGGAGATCAAAGAGTTTTTAATTGTTAAAAAACTGGAGGGATTAATCTGCTAATGGTTTTCTGTTGCTTCCTGGTTCTGGGATGTTCTGATCAGAAACAATCTAAAGAAGCCAAGCCCCTTCATCTCAGAGCTTGGAAATAGCCCTGAGATAAAGTTAGACAAGAAGGTTAATATCCTTAAATTTAAAGCTCAGAGGATCCCAAATCAATTTCCATAAGAAGTTGAGGGTCACCTCCTCTCAGAGGTGTTTTTTCCCATGAGTCTTTGGGTCAGGTAGCTCTGTGTCATGACTTTTCCTTAAGCAGCCAGGATCCAGACAAGGTAAAAGGCAGAAGGGTCTGTGGATTTCCTTGTTTGTTTGGGAACTCTAAATAATATTGTTTTTATTAATTGGGCAAAGAACAAAGGCCTCCTCCAAATTTGGCCTTTTTGGAAAATTTGAGGCTGCTAATTTTCTCTAAAAATTGCAGTGACTATTTGCAGTTCTCAAATCTCGTCGTATACGACTGCCTATTTTGCTTGCCCTGACTGAAAGGTGAGGCAAGGTGGGGACAGGTGGGAAAGAGAGAGAGGCTAATTGTGGGGAGAGGTGTTGATATTTCCTTAAAGATGACTCTCGTAGCAATGTATCTTTCAGATGTTTTCTTAGCCAGCAGTGAGCATCAATCCCATGCATTTACTCGTTCATGAGTTCATTTAACAAACCCTGAGCACACGTGCCAGTCACTGTGCTAAGCAATGGACATGGGGAGATGTAAAAGATAGGGTCTTAGCCCTCCAAAATTCAGTCTAGTGAAGGAGACAGATGCATAACATAAAAGCTGTCAGTGGAGGTATGAGACGAGAGCTATGAGGACACGGGAAAGGGCAAAAAGCTGTATCAGGAATTGGAGAAGGCTTATTGAGGAAAGTGACTTTTGTGCTGAATGTTGAAGGGTGTGCAAGAGTGTGTGACGAAGAAGAGGGGCTGAGATGGCAAGGCACAATTTAGGTGAAGGAAACAGCAATGGGCAAAGGACCAGGTGGTTTGGACAGCCATTCATTTGAGAGCTTTCCATTAGGTATGACAACCTTGGAAAATTAATCTCTGAAAAATACCCAGATCAAGTTTGAATAATTATTTTGTGTGCATTTGGAATGAGCATCATCTACCTTCTGCAATTTGGCACATAAAAAGAAAATGATTGATTTAAGGAAGGTTTAAGAACCTACTGAAGCACTTTCTTTTTTTTTTTTTTTTTTTTTTTTTTTTTTTTTTT
>NC_037689.1:106072568-106286199 GCF_003255815.1 Theropithecus gelada
ATATCTTTTATTTATTAGAAAAAAAAAAAAAAATTTTTTTTTTTAAGGATTTTTTAAAAACCTTATGAAGTTTTTTTTTTTTTTTTTTTTTTTTTTTTTTTTTTTTTTGTGAGCTGAGCCTTTTCCTCCCACCTCAATTCTATTGAAAGCAATAAAGCTAAATGGTAGATCAATGGCTTTGCCAGTTAAAGACCCAAGTTCCACTGGGGACTTTAACTGGATGAAATGTCAGTTCAGTCCTGAGTCAGTAGTTTTGGGACTTGGTTCAAAGTGATTCACTAAATGTTTTGTTAATAAAAAATAAAAGGAGAAAAATATTCTAAGCAAAATAAAATGCCTATCTGGGTTTGATTCTGGGCTCAGTAAATGAGTGCAAGTCATTCCAGGTTTTTGCCATAATTTAGTTCAAGTCCTGGTGTCCAACTTTGTGATGAAACACTCCCATTTAATTTTCTATTCAAATTGTTCTATTCTGCTGTAAAGGCTATAAAATAGCCATCTTTTTTAAACAGCAGTATCTAAATCTAGTGATAGCTGCAATGGACTTCTGGTTAAAATAGCTTAGTTTAGAATAGGCAAATCCAACAAGTTGTTCCTACCTGAGAAAGTAATTGGTAAGAAAGAGAGAATAAAGAACTAAGTAGAAGGATACTTCTTTTAATCAAGACACCTGCTTAAAAGATAGGGCTAGTGAAATGTTTCAGAATTATAGCTATATGCATCTGTCTTCTCGCACCTGTGTACAGATAGTGAGAGTCTGGGATGGCTGAGCTGAGCAGAAGTCAATGGGAGAACAACTTTAGTAGCAGGAATTAGTCCTGCTGTGGCCAACAGAAATTCCAGGTGCTAGGCCCTATATATATTATTGTATTTAATCTTTGGATCAGTCAGAGGTTAGATAATCTCCTAGTCACGTTTTACAGATGAGTCAACTGAGGTTTGGCTAAGTTAGGTAACTTGCCTACACAGATCCAGGGTAGAGTTACAGAGCCAGTATTCTATGCGGATCCAGAGCTGTGCCCTTAACCACTGTGTCTCAGGTAAGAGCTGTAGGACTGAGCAGTATGACACATTTCATGTCTAACTCACCTAAATTAGAGAACCTAAGCTTTGAAGGGTTCTAGCGAAAAATGAAGATAAGCAAGGTGAGCTGGAAAGTATAGAAATGTATATCATTATTTGTATATAAGATAGATATATAAGGTGTATAAGATAGATGTATAGATATAAAATAAATATCTAAGATAGATAAGAGATATAAGATAGATACATAGAAATGATAGATATATAAGATAGAATAAACCGTGCAAAGTAAGATGAATGAGGAGATTCAGATTCCCAGCTTCCCACAGGACTTCTCCCTTGACGTGTTTTCATAAGCAGCTACAACTCTATGTCCCAAACTGACCTCATTAGTACCCCTTCCTCCTTGTCACCCCTTTCCCTAAAACCTGCTCCTCCTGCTGTGGTCTTGGAGGCCTCTTCCCCTCTCTAAAGTCATCTCTCATCCCTCTCCCACCCCACTTTAGAACTGTGTCAAAGTTATTTTTTATTTATTTATTTATTTATTTATTTATTTATTATTATACTTTAAGTTCTAGGGTACATGTGCATAACGTGTGGGTTTGTTACATATGAATTCCTGGTGCCTCTAGTCCCGTGCCGGGCCCACAGAAGGCATGGGTGCTTGCCGAGTGAGGGATGAATAAATATTTCAGTGCTGGGTAGCATGCACCCCCAAAATGGGCTTCCCCTACTGATGATGCACACAGGCAAATTCAACTTTCAACTATTTTGTGTCACCCACAGATGTATAAATGCAAAAAAAAAAAAGAAAAAATCATAAAAGAGAAATACAGCATTAAAATGTTTTAAAAAGAATAATAGGCTATCTCAGAGTATTTAAGGGTTCTATTTTCCTTTAAAACTGTGCTTTTAAAGCATAAACTATGTTCCTAGTCATTTAGTATTTGCTTATATTTGGCTGTTTTAATAAAGGCATATTTTAAGACACAATGCGGAAATTCATGGTTATAAATCTGGGGAGGAGGCAGACAGAGGAGTCACTATTTGAATCTTAATGGCCTCTTGACTAGAAGGGCCCTGCACCTGAAGTGCTCTACTCCCACCTGGTGGTGCAAGCAGAAAACTGCCAAAATATATTTTAATAGATTTATTTATTTATTTATTTTTATTTTTATTTTCATTTTTTTAGTGGAGACCCAGTCTCACTTTGTCGCCCCGGCTGGAGTGCAGTGGCGTCATCTTTGCTTACTGCAACCTCCGCCTTCCAGGTTCAAGTGATTCTACTGCCTCAGCCTCCCAAGTAGCTGGGATTACAGGCGCCCACCAGCATGCCCGGCTAATTTTTGTATTTTTAGTACAGACGATGTTTCACCACATTGGCCAGGCTGGTCTCGAACTCCTGACCTCAGGTGATCTGCCTGCCTTGGCCTTCCAAGTTGCTGGGATTACAGGCATAAGCCACTGCGCCCAGCCAAGAGTTTTTTAAAAAAATAAATAAACACACATATTCTTCAAAATGAAAGTGATGAAGTGACTGCAATTGTCACAGACTGCCATTCATCCTAAAGAATTTTTGTTCTTTGTCATTCCCTTACAGTGAAACCTTCTAAGCCCCTTTGTAGCATTCAAGGAAGACCAGAAACTGGCCACACTATTTCCCTTTCCTGTCTCTCTGCGCTTGGAACACCTTCCCCTGTGTACTACTGGTATAAACTTGAGGGAAGAGACATCGTGCCAGTGAAAGAAAACTTCAGTAAGTGTAACCTGCAGTCAACCCTGGAAAGGCCTGGTGTCTGTGGTTGGATGACAGCGGGAGTGTGTGGTTGGTTGCTTGACCTTACAGTTCAATCTTCTTGTTTTCTCGGTGGTGGCAGATGGGGGGCGGGTAATGTAAAAAAGAATGCCTGTCTTCCAATATGATGACTGTGTTCTGGTCTACTCCCCAAATTCTAAAAGCCAGCTCAGAGATGGTGAGTATGTAGGGAATAGGCATGGTCCCAGGTGAGTTAGCACTGGAACAGTCCTGAGGGGCCTGGTTGAATCCTGAACACCTCAAGAAAGAGAGGCCAATATGGGGGAGTGGGTGGACATTGAATGATCTGTTACACTGATGTTATCTGTACGCACAGAAGAGATCTCAAAAGTCTATTTCCTGGTTTCAACAGACCCAACCACCGGGATTTTGGTCATTGGAAATCTGACAAATTTTGAACAAGGTTATTATCAGTGTACTGCTATCAACAGACTTGGCAATAGTTCCTGCGAAATCGATCTCACTTCTTCACGTGAGTTTAACATACAACTTTAACAGTTTCTCTTTAAGTCTAGTAGTCTGGGCCTGTCAGCCAAATAAATTAGTTAGGATCCCTGGTTAGTGCTTCCTGCTTCTCTGGAGATTTGTGTGCTTTATATACAGACTGATATGATGAATGACCATCCTAATATCTAATGCTCACATAATAATATATGCCATATGTTGCCCTAAATCCTTTACAGAAAGCAATTTGTTTAAGCTTCACAAAATTGCTAGAAGGTAGGTATTACTATTCAATAATAAAACAGCAGCCTTTCTGATAGCAGCAGGCTGAATTTCTCTTTGTGATGCTGTTGGTAAGTCCAGGTGACACTGTAGCTCTGACAAACATATACCTTGCAAAGATCTGCCACTAATAATAATAGTATTATAATAATAACACTTGTACCCACAATCACGGTAGCTACTATTTGTGGAGCACGAATTATGCTGAGTATTATCTCACTCTTTCCTCCCAACCACCCCTATCTAGGGAGGTGGACTATTGTCGGCCTCATTTTGCTGAAAAGAACACTGAAGCTCAGGGAAGTAAATGACTTGCCCAAGGTCATCCAGTTAGTAACTGGCAGAGCCAGGATGCCTCTAAACCTCAATTTTCCTATTCAAAGGTGCTTATCACTCTCTGAGCGTAAGATTTAAGACTCCTGGAATTGTCCAATTGAGCTGACCCGGGGCAACCTCTCACAAGGAATATCTCACCAAATATCTCAAGGATCACTTAATAACACTCAGGGTCTTGTTTCTTTTCAAACTTACTTTGAACTTGTGGTTTTAATATATGCCATATCCAGGCATGGCAAGTTCCAGTGGGTTATTGCTCTTCCTATGCAGCTAAACTTTCTTCCTTTTATTTCTCCTGAATTTTGCTCCTTCATTCTCATATCACGTTCAGCTATTTTCCCTGTATCATTTCTGTTATCTTTCTTTAGAATTCCCTCAATCTCTTTTTGCCTTCTCAGAGGTACAATCATACTACAGATGTAGAGATATGTAGGATTTGGACTTGAGCATTGCTTCCTGTCTAGTCTTTTTTCCAATGATATCCAGCACTGCCTTCCTCTCTCCCTCCCACTTCCCTTCTTTCTTCCTTCCTTCCTCAAATAGTTATTGAATATCTACTGTGTGCCAGGGACTGTCCTAGGTGATAGAGATACAGAGATAAAGGAGCTCACAGTTCAGCTAGAGGGACAAACACAGACAACTTAAATGTGCTAAATCCTATAATAGAAGTCTGAAACAGGGTCGATAGAGCACCAAGGGAGGAACAACTATGCTTATAGAACTGGGATGGCTTTACCAACCAAGTGCTATTTGAGCAGGATCTTGAAGGAACTTGCAAAGCCTCTTTATCTATAAAATGGGAAAGTTGAAGGATGATGGTAGAGCAGCAGGCTTAGAAGGGCAACCAGGTCATGATGGGGGAAGAGAATGGAGGGCTTCACATGGCATGACTCTGAGGGAAAAATCACAAGAAACGGGTATATCATCTGATATGTTTGAATCAATTGAGAGAAGTTTAATGGTTTTGTTGGAAATTTTGGGATGAGTGATAATGCATTTATTAATCCCCAAATGAGGCAATTATTAACCTCCGGGAAAATTTTTGTAAATGTTGTACAAGAAAGAATCATAGCATACTGTGTTCTCAGCTGTGAACGATATTTACATAGTCATACTATGGCAAACTTGGATTTAACTAAAACTTGTGATAGAACTGTTTTGGAAGAACGTGGTGGGTGTGAGCGGAGTGGTGTAAAAGAGCTCAATCTCCAACTTCTAGGGTATAAAGTTGAAAGAAAATGATGGAAATGGAAAAATGGTAGGACGTATCAGAACAAGGATAATAAAAACACGGGGGCAAGAAGACTTTTAAAAAGAGTTAAGAGTGGTTGCCTTTTGTGAATGGGACTCAGAAATGGGAAGGAGTCGGGCAGGGAACTGCTGTTTTTGTGAGACATGTAGTAGAACTATTTGACTTTTTAAACTATTCACATATATGCTCTTAATCATAAAAAGTTAAAGGAATTATTATCAGGTAGCTCAAAATATAAGATGTCCATCCTTGCGTGAGGGGAGGCAGATGGGGATGCGTTGGCTTATAACTCAGATGTGGTCTTCCAGAGACAACACCTTAGGGCTTGAAGGTCTGGCGCTCAGCTGGATAGTGTCACACTCATTAAGTTTGTCCATAGACTGAGACAATAAACCAGATGCCTGTTTATCAAAATGAGCATATCACTTCCCAGTGACCAGAGTGCATGAGGTTCCTTGGTAAGCATGGATGCCGTGGGGGAGGTTTTTAGGGACCCATTTCATCTGTGCTCTGGGAAAGCCTAGTGAAATGTCCCTGCCTATAACAGAGGCTTATCTCTAGTGACCAGATCACAACTCCATGGTGTCTCAAGACTCTTTTCTCTAAATCCCATTTCAAAAGCAACCCCACCTCCTCCAAGTTGGTCACATTTTATTCTTTATGTGCATAAATGTCAATAGTCTTCTCCTACTGTGAGTCCAAATGACACAGTTCTTGGGGTTTCCATTTCCCTAGCCTATACAAGTCATTTTCCCACTACTTGAATGGCCCTGATATTCCCCACTAGTCACAAACACACATTATACAATGACAATATATTCCACTTTATTAACCAGCTGCTTGTGTCCTTCAGATCCAGAAGTTGGAATCATTGTTGGGGCCTTGATCGGTAGCCTGGTAGGTGCCGCCATCATCATCTCTGTTGTGTGCTTCGCAAGGAATAAGGCAAAAGCAAAGGCAAAAGAAAGAAGTTCTAAGACCATCGCGGAACTTGAGTAAGCTTTCATTCTGTTGTCTTTACTTGAATACAAACATTTCTCAGCCATGTCTCTTTCAGTCATCAATTCCTAAGCACTCCTTTGAGCATAAGATATCAGAGGTATCTTTCTGTTTACTCTCACTGAATTTGAAAAAGAATGATGATGGCTGCTATTTATTGAGGGCTGTGTGCCAGGGTCTGTTCTAAGCACTTTATGTACATCAACTCATTTAGCCATCACAACCACCATTTTAGGTCCAAGAAAACGTTTTCATATATAATATTAACATACTTGTCTTTAAACCAACATAGTCATAAAATATAATTTTAATTTTTTTTTATGGAACAAGGACAAAAGTGCCCTGGGAACACAGAAGTTAGAATGTGGCCCAGCCCGCAGTCCATGCTCTTAATCACTCTATTTCTTCCCTAGTGTGTATCACACTCATTCATTTTTTTCATCTCCTTGCTTCTACCACTGTATATTGAGTGTCAACCAGGTGCCAAGTATTGTACTAGATGGAGTGGGAAACAG
Organism: Theropithecus gelada; assembly: GCF_003255815.1. Taxonomy (NCBI): domain Eukaryota; kingdom Metazoa; phylum Chordata; class Mammalia; order Primates; family Cercopithecidae; genus Theropithecus; species Theropithecus gelada. The sequence continues at coordinate 106,079,236 of NC_037689.1, forward strand.
AGATGCATCAGAGCTATGGATTTGGACCTTAAAGACCTTACTAGATGCTTAGACTCTTTCATTCTGACATCAGTTTTCCCACTTTTAAACACTGGTCTGTCTTAAACTTTCATTATATTGTTGAGACCTAACCTTTCTGAATCCAAAATGACATATGGCCTGACAATGAGTCAGAATATCAGAAATAACAGATTTCCTGAAGTCTGGGACCTATGGTCATTGAACCTACAGAGCATATAGTTTCACATGTAATTTCAAAGTTAGCATCTCCCTAACTTGTTCTTTTCTGGGCCTTCTTTCTTGCAGGCCAATGACAAAGATAAACCCAAGGGGAGAAAGCGAAGCAATGCCAACAGAAGACGCTACCCATCTAGAAGTAACTCTACCACCTTCCATTCATGAGACTGGCCCTGATAACATCGAAGAACCAGACTATGAACCAAAGCCTACTCAGGATCCTGCCCCAGAGCCAGTCCCAGGATCAGAGCCTATGGCAGTGCCTGATCTTGACATCGAGCTGGAGCTAGAGCCAGAAACGCAGTCGGAATTGGACCCAGAGCCAGAGCCAGAGCCAGAGTCAGAGCCTGGGGTTGCAGTTGAGCCCTTAAGTGAAGATGAAAAGGGAGTGGTTAAGGCATAGGCTGGTGGCCTAAGTACAGCATTAATCATTAAGGAACCCATTAGTGCCATTTGGAATTCAAATAACCTAACCAACCTCCACTTCCTCCCTCCATTTTGACCAACCTTCTTCTAACAAGGTGCTCATTCCTACTATGAATCCAGAATAAACACGCCAAGATAACAACTAAATCAGTGCAAGGGTTCCTGCATTACCAATATAGAATACTAACAATTTTACTAACATGTAAGCATAACAATTGACAAGGCAAGTGATTTCTAACTTAGTTGAGTTTTGCAACAGTACCTGTTATTTCAGAAAATATTATTTCTCTCTTTTTAGCTATGCTTTTTTTTCTTTTTTTTTTAGACAGAGTCTTGCTCCGTCACCCAGGCTATGATGGTAGTGGCGCGATCTCGGCTCACTGCAACCTCTGCCTCCCGGGTTCAAGTGATTCTCCTGCCTGAGCCTCCTGAGTGGCTGGGATGACAGGCACGTGCCACCATGCCCGGCTAATTTTTTTGTATTTTTAGCAGAGACGGGGTTTGACCGTGTTAGCCAGGATGGTCTCCATCTCCTGACCTCATGATCCACCCACCTTGGCCTCCCAAAGTGCTGGGATTACAGGCGTGAGCCACTGCGCCCAGCCTCTTTTTAGCTACTCTTATGTTCCACGTGCACATATGACAAGGTGGCATTAATTACATTCAATATTTCTAGGAATAGTTTCCCATTCATTTTTATATTGACCACTAAGAAAATAATTCATCAGCATTATCTCATAGATTGGAAAATTTTCTTCAAATACAATAGAGGAGAATATGTAAAGGGTATATATTAATTGGTACATAGCATTTAAAATCAGGTCTTATAATTAATGCTTCATTCCTCATATTAGATTTCCCAAGAAGTCACCCCGGTTTCCAATATCTGAGCACAGCAAATTTTAAAAATAACACAATTTCACGCCTGTAATCCCAGCACTTTGGGAGGCTGAGGCGGGTGGATCACCTGAGGTCAGGAGTTCGAGAGCAGCCTGGCCAAAATGGTGAAACCCCCGTCTCTACTAAAAATACAAAAATTAGCTGGGTGTGGTAGTGCATGCCTATAATCCCAGCTACTTGGGAGGCCGAGGCAGGAGAATCACTTGAACCCAGGAGGTGGAGGTTGCAGTGAGCCGAGATTGTACCACTGCACTCCAGCCTGGGCGACAGAGTGAGACTCCATCTCAAAAACAAAAACAAAAACAGAAAACAAGCAAACAAAAAACAAAAAATCCCCACAACTTTGTCAAATAATGTACAGGCAAACATTTTCAAATATAATTTCCTTCAGTGAATACAAAATGTTGATATCACAGGTGATGTACAATCTAGTTTTGAATGAGTTATTATGTTATCACTGTGTCTGATGTTATCTACTTTGAAAGGCAGACCAGAGAAGTGTTCTAAATGAACACTTAAGATCTATTTTAGATAATTTCAACTAATTATTTAAATAACCTGTTTTACTGCCGGTACATCCCACATTAATAAAGCGATACCAATCTTATATGAATGCTAAATATTACTAAAATGCACTGATATCACTTCTTCTTCCCCTGTTAAAAAGCTTTCTCATGATCATATTTCACCCACATCTCGCCTTGAAGAAACTTACAGGTAGACTTACCTTTTCACTTGTGAAATTAATCATATTTAAATCTTACTTTAAGGCTCAATAAATAATACTCATAATGTCTCATTTTAATGACTTCTAAGGCTAGTCCTTTTATAAACAACTTTCCTGACATAGCATTTATGTATAATAAACCAGACATTTAAAGTGTACAATTTGATGAGTTTTGACAGAGTACATACCCATGAAACCACCACACCCATCTAGAGAGAAAACATTTCCATCAGCCCAAAATGTTCCTTCATGCCCCTTTGTGCAAATCCACTATTGCCCTGGACCTAGGAAATCACTCATTGTTTTCCATCACTAGAGATTAACTTTGCCTTTTCTTGGCCCTCATACATATGGGATGATACAGGATGTACTTTTTTGTGTCTCACTTCCTTCTAAGGTGAATCCTTTTTAAACGAAGTAGTGAGTTTCTCATTTATCACTTTCAGATTTTCATGTAAAAGATTTTCTTAAACTGCAAACTCCTTTCTATATGGATCATAACCATACACAGATTGAGGTAGAGTCTCTTTAGGTTTTAAGGAGAGTTAAAATGGAAATTAACATTACACTTATCTAGAGCCATGGAGAGAAGAGATAGCAAGCGTTTATTTCTGCATTTTCTTCGATGTGTCAATTTTCAGAAAATGTCAGGGATTTCTGACACATCTATAATTTCATTCATACTAAATATGAAAGTATGATATATGGTGTCTGATGGACGCAAGAAGCAAAATGATGAAGGTCTTAAGAATGACCTAGTATTTAGAGATTAAAAAGTAAACAGCAGTGTAAACATCTCAATTACCAGAATATCCAAGTAGCTGGAACTCACTTTTCCTTTCCATTTTTATTATAGAGGCAAATCACAAGAGACTGACACATAATAGTCAACAATTACACCCCAAAATTTTTGATAGATCAGTACAGTCCAGGAAAGAAAGCACTACTGGTCGTCTTATAGAGTTCTGTCCTTATTAGCACTGTTCTGTTCAAAATACTGATGAATAGTTCAATCAGTGGCTTGTAACCTTTTTCTGAGGTCATGGATCACTTTGGGAATCTGCTGAAAACTCTAAACCCATCTCCACTGAAAAATGCTTATACACACAAAGTGTCACATATAGTTTTGGGTGAGTTACAGACTCCCTGAATCCAAGATGGAGAACCAGTTACTTAGATCAAAACACACAAAGTACACTTAATAAATTTGTGGATGACTTGCTCCTAAGGGGAATGGCCACTAGGCTATAAGACAGAATCACAATTCAGAATGATATTGATAGCTCAAAAGTGGAGTTGAAGTCAACAAAATGAATTTGACAGGAATAAATAGAAAAATCTGGATTTAAAAACATGGAGTACATGTTGCCCAGGCAGAAACCCTACATGGGCAAGGTTAGGAAGCACATGAGATTAATCTGAATTTGTACCTTTGGATCTCTCCTTTCAGTGCCATTTCTGGCCTTGTGGCACCTTATTTTCCAAACGCCCAGGATTCTTATGCTCCTACTAGTTCAGTGACCCGCTCGGTTCTTCCTCTCTCGGGCAGGACTCATTGTGCAGGACCTAAAGTAGCTGTTCTGTAACCCGTTCTTGTCCAGTGAACATGATCTTTCATCATTCAGTGATCTCAATAGGTTGATAAATGAGAGTCTTCTTGGGAGTATTTACCTTTTAAAGAGGACTCCAGCACAGATAATCCTTAATCTGAAGAGTCTAAACAATCCAGAGGAGAGACATTTCTGAAAAAAGGAAACTTCTCAGCCCCTCTCAAATCAAACCAGGTGGTTTACCACCCATTCAATCTGCTCTGGGCAACTCAGGTTTGATCAGAGCTAGAAGAGCACTCTGAAATAAATAGTATTCAAACTTTTTCAACCCCAGCACACCTGAGTTATAATACACACAGTGGGCCACTCCTAACAATGATGAGGCTGGAGATGATGTACAATAAATTCTTGGTGGGGGAGATAGGAAGGGGTAAATGTACTTTTAAAAAGCTGGTTCACTCTTATATATTGCTACCCAGCCCCTAGAGGAGAATCCCTGAGTGCAGAGAAGTAAAATAATCTGCCTGAGATTACACAAAGTCAAAACTAGATTCACATCATCTGGATTTCAGTGCAATGCTCTTTCAACTGCACCAAACTACTAATTTCAGTGAAACAAACCCAAGCTTTAGTAATAAAAGGTTGTTTTACAATGTCTACTTGCTGGAAAACACATCAGTGGGCCTCATAAAAGGTTTAAACAAATCGATAAAGACTCAATACTCCCACTTGTCTTTGAAACTTTGGTTGAAAAACAAAACAAATAATTCAGAGATGATAATGAGGGCTCCAGGAAACAATAAAAAGATATGCCAATAAAGAAAAACTGTTCCACCACTCACAACACTTCAGAAAGCAAATGTGTGGGGTTTCCACGCCAAGTAATTTTCCAATTCTCTGCAGACACCAACTGGGTGTCCTACAATTTAATTCAATTCTGACACTACCCAGGGTTGGGTCTGACAAGACTGCCCCCAACTTCAGACACATCACAAGTATTGGGTGCCCAGGGTACTCACACTTCTGTTTGACTTGGGTATAAGTTGGGGGTTCCCGCAACCTTAAGTTTGATAATTTGCTGTAATGGCTCATAGAACTCAAGGAAACGCTCTTGTTTACCAGTTTATTATAAAGGATACAGGTGAATGGCCAGCTGAAGAGGTACATAGGGTGAGGTCCAGAAGGGTCCTCAACATAGGAGCTTCTGTTCCCATGAAGTTGGGGTGCACCACTCTTCTGGCATATAGGTGTGTCACCAATCTAGATGCTCACCAAACCCTGTAGTTTAGGAATTTTTATGGAGGGTTCATCACATAGGCATGATCAACTATTAACTCAATCTCCAGCCCCTCTTCCCTCCCTGGAGGATGGGGCTGAAAGTTCTAATCCTCTAAACAAGGCTTGGTCACTAATAGCTCCCATTCTAAAGCTATCCAGGAGCCCACCAAGAGTTGCATCATTAGAACAAAAGGCACTCCTATCACGCAGGAAATCCCAAGGGGTTTAGGAGCTCTATGTAAGACACTCTTATCACTCAGGAACTGTCAGGGGTTTTAGGAGCTCTGTTTCAGGTACTGGGGGCTGAGACCAAATATGTATTTCTTACTACGTCACAGCCAAATTAAAGAAAAGCACCAGGATAGGTGTTACAACTAACCAGTTATTTTCAAAATGCCAGAGTACCTTCCATTTGGTCCACTGTTTTTGAATAGAGGCAGAAAAGAAAATGAATTAGAATCCAGGAAAGCTAGATTTTGGTACTGGCTGTTTCTCTAGCTCTGGGTGTATTCTCATCTGTAAAATGGAGATGATTTCTGCCTTCTTAAAGACTACAGTGAGAATAGATGTAAAAACTTATAAATTAAAAAACTGTGGTAGAACTATAGTTGTAGAAATGAGGTCTCCCGACAACTGATTCAGTATTCTTTTTTTCTCTCAACCAGGGATTTTTAACCTTTTGGGGGAATCACAGATGCCCTTGAGAATTTGATGAAAGCTATAAATCCTCTTCCCAGAGAAATTCACATTACAAATTTCTGCTTTCAATTTTAGGCAGTCAATAGAACTGTGAAGCTGGAGCCATAAACCACAAAGAATCTTTATACTGTTATTGGACTTGCCAACAGATTGATTTGGAGGCCTTGTAGTGTAACAGAATATGGGAGCTGAAAGCAGCAGACACAGCCATCTAAGGAATTCATTGTAATTGGTATAGCTGAGAAATTGGGGAATCAAACACTAGTGTCATACAGTTAAATGTTAAGTCAAAGATTATGAAGAAAAACACAGATTTACTTTGAAGTTCACAAAACCTCACTGAAATTGTAGATTCTCTATAACAGATATTTAAGAATGCAAATGTTTTCACTATTTTCATTGGTCTTTTTCTTCCATCTCATATTCTCAGTTAAGCTTCACAATTAAATTATTTATTTATGTATTCTGAGATGAATTATCGCTCTGTCACCCAGGTTAGAGTGCAGTGGCACCAACTCGGCTCACTGCAACCTCCGCCTCCTGGGTTCAAGCGATTCTCGTGCCTCAACTTCCTGAGTAGCTGGGATTACAGGCACCCACCACACCTGGCTAATTCTTTTTAGTAGAGGTGGGGTTTCGCCATGTTGGCCAGGCTGGTCTTGAACTCCTGACCTCAGGTAATCCGCCCGCCTTGGCCTCCTAATGTGCTGGCATAACAGGCATGAGCGACCGCACCCAGCCAAATTATCTTTTTTTGAGTTTGTTTTGGAACTGTAAAATCTGCTGACCTTGAATCAGCTTCATTTCTATCACCTTTCCTACAGACACAGGTAACAATCTGATTAATATCTGAGGCCACTAATATCTTCAGTTTATACAAATCTGTGGTCTAAATATTAACAAGTCATGCCTAAAATGCCAAAAGCCTACAAATTACCTGTGGCTTAGCTCCATTTGTATTGCTTATGGAAGAACCCAGATGAATTTCCTTTTACACCCATGAAACCTATTACCTCAGACAACTCAATATTTATGAAGAGTAAATGTCTTTAGTCGTAATAGACAAAGCTTTACTCTGATCACACTAAAAATACTAGAAATATTATTTCCCCTGCTATCAATTCTATCTCCAGCATTCAATAATTTTGTTCCGTAAGATGCTTCTCTGATTGTTTGTTAGCACTCAAAATACTTCTGTAAAAGGAGTTTCTATATCAATAACACAGTTGATGTTTATGAAACTCAAATTTTAGCTACTGATCATTAAGACTTTGACCCAAAATTAATGCAAGTTTGTACGTTCACTTGGATCACTTATTTCAAGCAGTAGTTGCAGCATAAAATTCAAATAAAAATAATCTGAAAGTTACTTGGAGTTCATTAGATTTTATGACTAGTATCATTTAAGATGCTTCCCTAAATTGAGCTCAAGTTTATACTTACTAATTTCCTTTTGATCTACATTTAATTAGCAATTCAGAAGATGGCTATTTTAAAAGATTTTAGCTACAATTCAAGCTTCACTAATTTAATTGACTTAAAGCTACCAAAAACTGAGAAATGTCTTTACTAAGGATTTTAAGGCTTAAGTGAATTCTAGCTAATTTGAAAGAAAAATTGGAAGACTCTTTCAACATTTTATTTTTTGGTTTCTGAAATACAAATCAAAATACATTTTTGCTACATGTCATTTTAACAAGCTTGACATTCTTTTCAATACAGGATGACTCAAAATAGGTACTTTAAAACTTCCTTTAAAGAAAACCATACATTTTATTTCAGAGTAAACAACCCATCAAAAACAAATACATAGGTATATGGGCTATTGTTTTTCATTATTTTAGAGCACACCATTCAACTTAAAATTTGGTCCACTAAAATATGTAAATATCCCTCCTATCACAAAAATAAATTAAACCTCATGGTTGAAAAAAAACCAGAAATATTTGGCATAGGCTGAGTGAGCTTGAAAAGCAAGTTAGGATGTTTTAACTGTATGGAGGAACATTACAGAATCCACACAGAAACGTGGCAGAACAACTGGCTTGTTGCTATTGGAGCTGTTCTGTTTCAGAGAGGGATATAAGGTACGTGGGAGGGTGCTGAAGACTCACAACAGCCACAGAATTAGTTACTCAAAATTAACCAGAATTCAATATAGAAGAATGTATGACAACAGTAGAACAATCTCAACAGTTATTTGATGCCTGGAAAACAAGCTGTAAGCTTCGAACTAGTAACTCAGCAGGAACAAGAGTCAACATGTTTATAAGACTTTGAAGGTGAGAAAACGTCATCATTCGTAGATGATGTCTTGTGCACAAATACATTAGTTTGCAGAACACTGGGGACAACAACACAACATACAAAGTAAGAATAAATCCAAGCTGTTTAACCTTCCACCATTCTCTTGAGTATCAAACCCAGGCCGCCTTTGGCCACTTGCAGGGGTGTCTTTTCTTCTTTATTCTCAATGTAAATACTTGCTCCTTGGGACACCAGCAGTTTTGCTTCTTCCACTCTCTCCTCATCACAGGCTAAGTGTCTGAAATCAGGGACCACCAGAGACCAATTAATCACTACCAATTCTATGTAACGGTTAGGATTTCTTGCTAGGTAATCTAAAGTGCATATGATTAGGAAATGGTAACATTGGAAAGTTATTTAATCCGGAAAGAAACATCGGTTTGCATGGGGAGACTGTAAGTTAAAATTCTACAAAAAAAGCCTTGAAATACCAGATTGTAAATCATAATTCTGGTTCTACTTACAATAGAAGAAGGGATCTAAACACCAGCCTAAGGAACACTTTTCTTATTTTACAGAGATAAGTAATTGTTTACCTCAAACACTACATGTAATAATTCAGGGTTAGAATTTAGAAAAGTCCCAGTTCATAATCTGTTAATAGTAATTTGTGCAGCTTAAAGTTTGAAAAAGCAGTTTAAAAGATTTTATCTCATTTAATCCATGTATCTGTCTTGTAAGTTAGCAAAGTATTATTATCACCATTTTACAGTTGAAATGGTGACAGAGGTTAAAGTTCCTACCTATGCTGACATGTCTTGGCAGTAAACTGAGTGGAAGAGGGTAACAACTTTTGCCATGCACTTAAGAGTGCCAGGAGGGTATAACGAGGCACTTTACATGTTGTTTTACTTAAACCTCACAATAATCTAGTAAGGAAGGAATTATTATCCTTATATTACAGATGAGGAAATTAAGATTCAAGGAAGATTAAGTAACTTTTATAAGTTGTTTAATATAAGTATTTAATACTGTTAGTAAGTGGTAGAGTCTGAATTGGGTGAACATCATCTAGCTATTCATAAATCCTATGTTCTTCCCAGGACTCTATCTTTTCTGACTCCTAGATTTCCTCTAGGCCATCCTGCCTTTCTATTTATGGAGAAAAGAGGTAGGGCATACAGGTCTTTCTAAACAGGGTCTCTTAGAATGCAGGAAAGATTTTTAAAACTAAGAGTTAAGAAAATAATACTTTTTAAAAGTTGGTTTAAAGTCAAATTGGAAAAGGCTGAACCTCACTCTGGACTAAAAAGAAGACTCACAGAACTTCTGGTTCAAGAAAAAGTCACCATTCAACACAGAAGAAAAGTGGCCAAGTACTGTGGAAACATATCAAGGTAAAGGCCAGCTTCAGGTCATACACATAATTCAATTAGAGATGGATTTTAAGAGTTAAATGCAAAACAATAACACTAACCCTCAATCAAAACCAATGAAACGCTAAAATAACCTATAATAAAAGACAGGTGAATATTTAACTAATTTCAGGGTAAGGAAGAGCTTTCTAGTCATGAGGAAAGATGAATGGGCTTGACTATGTAGAAATTTTAAAACTTCTCTTATGCAAAAGAAATTATGAACAAAATGAAAAGATAAATTAGGAAAAATATTTTCAACTAATGTTGCAGAACATTAATATTTCACCATGTCAAATCAAGAGCACTTAAAACGCTGTGAAAATAAATTAATTCCCCAAAAGGAAACAGAGAAAGGGACACAAAAAGGTACAATTAGATAAGAAATGTAATTAGCCATGGACATTAAAAAAAAAGTTCAAATTCATTAATAAAAATGTAAATTACATCTATGAAATACATCTATGAAATATCATTTTCACATAACAAAAGGATAATTTAGTGTTGGTGAGGGGGTAATGGGCACTCTTAAACTGCTGTTGGGAGGGTAAAATGATACAACTCCTCTGGAAGCAATTTGGCAACATATAGCAAGTCTTAAAATGTGTGTATTTGTTGACCCAGCAATTCAACTTCTAGGAGTCTATATGAAGGTAATAATCAGAAATGTGGCCAAAAGTTTTCCGTACAAAGTTAGTCAATTATTTTAGAGACAAGGTCTTGCTCCACCCAGGCTGGAGTGCAGTGGTGTGATCACATCTCACTGTAACCTGGAGCTCCTGGGTTCAAGCAATCCTCCCACCTCAATCTCCCGAGTAGCTAGTCCCACAGGTGCATGCCACCATGCCTGGCTAAGTTTTTAATTTTTTCTAGATACAGGGGGTCTTGCTGTGTTGCCCAGGCTAGTCTTGAACTCCTGGCCTCAAGTGATCCTCCCGCCTTGGCTTTACAAAGTGCTGGGATTACAGACATGAGCCATCATGCCTGGCTCAATGTACCATTATTTATAATAGTGAAAAACTCAAAAAAGTTTAAATATACAGTAATAGAGGAATGATTAAATTATGGCACATCTATACAGCAGAATTGTACATAACCATTTAAAAAGTTTTAAACATATTTAATGACATTGGAAAATGTTTATAATATACTATTGAGGTGAAAAGAACAAGAGCTAAAACTACATACACAGTATGACCCCAATTTTGCTAAAAAATATGTATGTGTAAAATATACACATCTGAATATAAGAGACCAGGAGGAAATACACAAGAATGTGATCAGTAGTTATTTCTGAGTGGCAAGATAATAGGTAATTTTTATCTTTACATTTTGTGCAATTTAACATTTTTGCCATTAACACGTATTGCGTCTATAAGCAGAATAAAAAAAGAAATGATGTATAAGAATTATTGCAAGAGGGCTAACGTCAGGTAGAATACAAATGACTGCTACTTGTCACTTACAGAGGAGTGTTACCCTCAGTGTCTTGGATGTTTGTGGATGCTTTGTAGTACAGAAGGATATGAATCATCTTCAAGTTACCCTTGGCTGCTGCCCGGTGCATTGCTGTAGCCTCATAATGGTCCTTAGCATCTGGATTAGCCCCGCCTTCTAGTAACATGACAGCGATCTGGAAAGATGGAGTAGAAAGAAGAAAACAATGCAGAGATCTATCTGTGTTTGTATACACTTTTAGAACTCAACAGAAGTAGCCTAGGGATGGAACCATACCTCATGCCTGTTTTTGGAAGCTGCATAATGTAGGGGAGTACAGCCATTTTGATTGACAGCATTCACTTGAGCACCTTTTCCCAGAAGGGCTTTTACAATCTCATCCCGGCCAGCAGAAGCCGCAATATGAAGAGGAGACCAACCTGCCTATAAAAGAAGTAGGCAGTAGAAACACCAGGGGAAAAAGGCACAAGGATTAGTGCTAACATTTAGGCAGGGTTAACAAGGACCTTTACAAAGGTAAAAAAATATTTGCTTACAAAAAAGGTTCCATTCTTACTCTTCACAAATCTAATCCTAATATAACCATACCATTAGAATAAATCTCTTTATGTAACAAAAAAGTTATCTAGGTCCTCATTATTCAGGCCATATTCACCAAAAAACAAAAAAATCCAACATAATAGAAAGAGTTTATGGTCTTTTAGGGTTCACCATAAGAAGCCCTGATCTGTACATTTATTTTTGTTGTTTTTATTTTTAGAGACAAGGTCTGTCTGTCACCCAGGATAGAGTACAATGGCTCACTGCAGCCTCAAACTACTGGGCTCCAGCAATCCTCCCACCTCAGCCTCTCCTGTATGTTTACCTTAAATCACAGAGTATGAGTGGCAAACATAACGCTGTAAAATAATGCAACCATGAGTCTCATGCTTGATCACAAGGGCCATGCTATAACTTTCCAGTTGCAAAGGTTACAATTTTCTTTATGAGCTTAATGCACAGGCTTCAGTAAACACCAGTCTGGAGTATAAAGATAACTGGGAATTTATCAACTCAACTTTATCAAAGTACTCACATCGTCTTTATCATTCACTGGCACTCCAAGTTGCAACAAAAATTCAACAATTTCTGTATGTCCAGCTGAGCATGCCCAGTGCAATGCAGTTCTCCTGTCCTACAGAGAAGCAGTAATAGAAACATTCTTGAAGAGAAACAGAAGGGAAAAGAGCAAGAAAAAAAAATACTGGTGCTGGCAAATCTATAGTTTGAAAATACGAAATGCAGAGCACTGGATCCTCAGGTAGGTAACCTTAAACTATATTACCTACTGGTATAAGATAGATGAAAGTTTAACTAACATGGGGAGAATGACATTGATGAACATATGTAATTCTGGGCAGAATACGACAAGGAAAGTAGTAGAGCAAGAAACTGATTTCAATGCTTTGACAGAAATACATCTTTGGTTGTTTTACTATTACATTATTTACGTACTTTTACGTCAGGCACTGTGCTGGGAATTTTACATGCATCGTATCATGTAATTCCTATCATTCTACACAGTGCTTATTATCTCCATTTTTCAGATGAGGAAACTAAAACTCCTCAGGTAAGCATCTTGTGGACGGTCATACGGATACTAAATAGTGAAGCTGGAACACAACTGTCAGTGAAGTTCTGACTCTGAAATCTCTACTACCACACTGACCTCAAGTTAGATGTTGTAGAAGGAACACATGAATCTAATGGGGAAAGAAATGTTTATTAAACTAGTTGAAATTATCTATAACTTAAAACCATAAATAAATTAGAAATATAATTTAGAAAACACAACACACAGAGAACAAGAAAATTACTTTTTATAAAAAATAATAAGCTATGGCCGGGTGCGGTGGTTCATGCCTGTAATCCCAGCACTTTGGGAGGGCGAGGTGGGCAGATCACCTGAGGTCAGGAGTTCCAGACCAGCCTGGCAACATGGTGAAACTCCATCTCTACTAAAAACACAAAAGTTAGTCAGGCGTGGTGGCAGGCACCTGTAATCCCAGCTACTTGGGAGACTGAGGCAGGGGAATCGCTTGAACCCAGGAGGCAGAGGTGGCAGTGAGCCGACACCGCACCACTGCACTCCAGCCTGGGCAACAAGAGCGAAACTGTCTCAAAAAAATAAATAAATACATACATAAAAATAAAAATAAAAATAAGCTATAGTAGTCATTATTTGTCAAAGGGAATCCCTATTTGCAGTGACTGCTATATTTCTTAGCCCCACAGAATAGAAAATGGTATTTTAAACTCTATTACAAAAAATTTCAAACACACAAAAATAGAGGGAATAGAATAGAAACCCACATGCCTACTGCTTAGAATTAACAACAAACACCTTGCCCTATTTGCTTTATCTAGTTTTTTCCTTGCTGAGTTTTCCAAAAACAAATCCTAAATATCATGATTTTTCACCCTTGTCTTTCAGTATGTAAAAAATAAAGGTATTTCTTATATAACTATGAGACCATTATTACACTTACTAAAATTAACACTAACTCCTTTAGAATGTCTAACATCCGGTCTGTATTCAGATTTCCCCAGCTGTCTCCCAAATGTCTTTTTGCAGTTGGTTTGTTTAAATCAGGAACCAAACAAGATCCATAAATCGCATTTCTTCGTGTTTTTTACGTCTCTTGATACAGTTCCCTTCCCTTTTTAAGTCATTGACTTGAAGAATGGTTAAATTTCTAATGGAGTGTTATTAAATCTTAATATAAATTATTACATTTAAATTTAAATCCTTAAATATCACCAGACCATAATGAGGTAAACTAGATAAAGGTAAGGCCATTTTCAGGTTGAGTAATAAAGGAAAGTTCCAGAAAAGAGACAACAGTCTCTTGATTTCTAATTTTCTCCCGAAAGACACGAAATGGAGATTTGTAAGTATAGGACAGTTTCACTAGTGCTTAGCACACTGCCTGCGAAACCCAAGGCCATCTATAAATATTTGTGGGCTTACTGAGGGCACCATGAATCCCAGAAACTGAGGATGAAAGCACGAGGGTCCTGTGAGCAGGAGGGCAGAAGGAAACACTTCTCAACTTCTGTCTGCCTCTGCTTAGAATGTCCACTCATTCCCCCATGGAAATCTCACTCATGCTTCAAAGTCTAACCTTCCCTTCTTTGCAAAAACTTTTCTAATTAGTGACAGCCATATTCAGCATCAGATTTTCCTATTAACGTGTTCTGAAAGCACCAGGTAAACTTCTCTGCGGAGTATTTACCACAATCTGTAATCGGACATGTTTTTGTGCTTATTTTACTGTCTGCATCTTCCACTCCACCGTATCCCCAGCTCCTAGCAAACTGCCTGGCACGGAAGGGGAGTTCAATTACACATGTGTTACTGAATACAGTTACTAGTAAAGGTAAATAAATCCATATAAAGAGCCTTCCTTTTCACTGATTGGCAATTTCTGATAAATGCTGTAGACGTTCTAGAACTATCCAAAAATCAGGGAGTGGAGCTCCGGACCAACGGGAAAATATCTGAGGTCTGCGGGGCTAGCCTCCGCAGGCCTATCGCGAGTCCTGAGGTGACCCCGGGGGACTGCTTGGGGCGGCGGGGGCGGGGTTCTGCTCCTCTCAGAAACCGGGCCTCCGCTAGGGCCGGGCCCCGAAAGCCACGTAGGGCTTCGCCGACGTCCCCAGCTGCGAAGACACCTAGCGTTGCTTTACCTGGTCAGTTCTAGTAGCCAGGGATTTATCGGCCAGAATACTCTCCTTCAACTCTTCCAGCTTCCCGCTGTAGGCCAGGTTGCAGACCATTAGGTTAGACACACACCCCTCCATTTCGCTATCCCAGCAACTACTTGACGCGCGAGCAACGCCCGCCTCACTTCGCCGGCTCCGGCTGCCAGTCAAAACAGCCGTTAGAGCTCCACCAATCACCGGCCTTCCTCGTTCCCTTTTCCTTTACCATCGCACGGCGCCTCTGGGAGTTGCAGTTTGAGAGCAGTTCCGGGCAGGGAGGCGCCTTTGGGGCCCTCACAGACTTGGCCTCTAGCAGTACGGAACTACAAGTCCCAGGGTTCCTAGCGACCGCCCGTAGTCAAGTTGCCGGTGGAATTGGCCCAGGATGACAGCTGGAGAATGGAGTCAGGTATGGGGAGCGGCTTTGAGTGGAACCGTGTGAAAGAGCCGGGGTGGGTAGTCGCTGGCGGGTCGTTGAGTCGGCCATATGAAATGGGTTCGGGGGCAGGGCAAGAGAGTTATGGGAGCCTAAAGGTCCTGTCCCTCGGGGTTCCTGACCTGCAGTGGCAGGCGGAAGGGACAAGGGTTGGAGCTGAGTACTACCTCCTGAGCTCGAACCGGTGACGGTGGCTACCCTCCCCCTCCCTGCCACCGCCCAGGGAGTGGAAAGAAGTGGGAGTTAATTACTCCGACATCTCGGCGGTGTGGCGTCTGGCCAGGGTTCTGCCACAGCAGTGATAGCATATGGCACCGTACTGAGGTGATGTGCCAGGGTGATGCCAAAGGCAGGGTGTGATGCCACGGGAGCCACTTGATATCTAAGAGACTTCGGTGAGTCCATAGCCTGGTGACATCACAACTTGATGAGGGTCATCTTAAGGATACCGGGCTGTGGTGTTGGCACTTTAATATCACGATATTAACTATGTTGTCAAGGCTTTGCTGCAACTATTAAGTTAATAGTGTTTCTTTTTATAGAAATCCCAAATAGTGCCATAGCAGAAGCAATGCAAGACTGATCCTTTATAGGGCATATCCAGAGGACATTATGCCACAACTAGGTAATGATAAGAATACATTCAAGAAAGAGATTGATTATGTTTATGTTTATCCTGTTATAGTGTAGAATAGCAGTTGGGAAACTTTCTGTAAAGAGCCAGATAGTAAATATTCTAGGCTTTGTAGGTCAAAAGGCAAAATCAAGAATATTTTGTTGGTACTTTTATGACGAGAGAAAACAAATTTCAACAAATTTTTATTGATGTAATTCAAAATATAATAGTAATTGAATACTTTTTTTTGTAATACAGGAGGACTACCAATGAGAAGAATATAATTCTTTTTAGGGGATAATATTTTGCTTAATTGGAGCTCAGAATTAGTGTTCCGTATTGTCAAAATTGATTTTAAATGTTCATCTGTTAATGCTGATCTGTTATGAGATTTTTACCTATTTAATCTTTGAAAATGTCATTTTACACATATAGGTACTGTCAAATACTGATATCAATTCATAAACATACACTTTTTTATTTTTATTTAAATTATTTTTTTCAAAAATTTCAGAATAGTTTTAGATTTATAGAAAAGTTGCAAGGTTAGTAGAGTTCCTGTATACCACTCACTCAAAATGAGGTACATTTTACATATCATAAAATTCACTGATTTCAAGTGCATAATTAAATGATTTTTGGTAACTTTACTGAAGTGGGGCAACCATCACCATAAATCAGTTTTAGAACTTTTTGATCTCTCCAGTAAGATTCCCTCATGTCTATTTACAGTTAATCAATCCTCTGTCCCATTCCCAGCCCCAGACAACCACTAATCTACTTTTTTGTTTCTATAAATTTGCCTATTCTGGACATTTTATATAAATGAAATCATACAATATGCAGTCTTTGTGTCTGATTTTTTTCACTTAGCATAATATTTTTGAGATTCATCCATATCGTAGTATGTATCAGTACTTCCTTACTTTTTTATTGCCAAATAGTATTCCATTTTATGGATATAGCACATTTTTGTCTATCTACTCACTATTAGATAGGTACATCAGTTTCCAAGTTTTGGCTACTATGACTAGTGCTGCTAAGAAGATATAGTGTGTAAGTCTTTGTGTGAACATATTTTTTTAATTTCTCTTTGATAGATACTTAAGGGTGGAGTTACTGGATCACAGGGAAAATATATGTTAACTTCTTAAGAAACTGCACAACTGTTTTCCAAAATAGCAGCAACATTTTGCACTTCCATTAGCAATGTATGAGAGTTCCTGTTTCTCCACATCCTTGCCACCATTTGTTATTTACTGTGTTTTTTATTATAGCCATTCTAAGTGGGTGTGAAATGGTGTCTCATTGTGGTTTTAATTTATAAACTTATAAATTATAATTTATAATATGGTGAGCATATTTTTATGTGCTTCTTAGCCATTCATATATCTTCTTCAGTGAAGTGTCTGTTATATCTTTTGTCCATTTTTAAATCGAGTTGTCTTTTTGGTGTTGAGTTGTAATGATGGTTTCTATATTCTAGATCAAGTCCCTGAGAGATATATGATATGCACATATATTCTCCCAGTCTGCTGCTTGCCTTTTTCTTTTCTTGATGGTGTCTTTTGAAGTGAAAACGTTTTGAATTTGGGTGACATCCAATTTATTATTTTTTTTCTTTCATGGACCATTTTTTTGGTGTTGTACTTAAGAAGTTTTTGCCTAATTGCAAGGTCTCAGTGATTTTCTCCAATGTTTTCTTCTAAAAGCTTTATTACTTCATCTCTTACATTTAAGTCTATGATTCATTTTGAGTTCATTTTTTCTCTGTGATATGAGGTGAGAATCTAAGTTCTTTATTTTGCATGTGGATATAGAAATTGTCCTAGCACCATTTGTTGAATCTCTTATCATTAACATCTTACATTGCTGTGCTATATATGTTACAACTAATAAGCCCACATTGGTATATTGCTATTAACTATACTCCATGCTTTTTTGTTTTTTTCAGGTTTCACTAGTTTATCTCTAGAGATCCTGTCCCATCCAGGATACCACATTACGTTTAGTCATTGTATCTCCTTAGCCTCTTCTGACTTGTGACACTTTCTCAGACTTATTTTGTTTTGGTGACCTTGATAGTTTTAAGGAGTACTGGTCAGTCATTTTGTGGAAAAACCCTCAATTTTATGCTTAGACTGGCATTATGTGTTTGGAAGGAAGTCCGCAAAGGTCAAGTACTACGTTCTCATCATACATTATCAATGTTACACAAACATATGATTTTAATTGAGCATATTCATTGCTTGGAATAGAATTCTGTTGTTCTCTTAATAGTGCCTTTTAGCATTATATGGCAGGTTAATCACTTCCAATTGAAAGTTTGGTGAAAGCTGCTCAATTACACAGTTAAATGGATTTTGGAATATGGAATATCCTTTGCACTTGCTTCAAGGTCCAAAAACTACTGCTGGAACTGTAGTCTGAATTCAGAAAATATATATGCTGCAAATTTGTATGGAAATAGAGATCTTGCTTCTTGTTTTAACTTTTATTTCATTTTATTTTGAGACGGAGTCTCGCCCTGTCACCCAGGCTGGAATGCAGTGGCACAATCTTGGCACACTGCAATCTTCGCCTCCTGGTCTTAAGCGATTCTCCTGCCTCAGCCTCCTGAGGCGCATGCTACCACACCTGGCTAATTTTTGTATTTTTAATAGAGACAGCGTTTCGCCATATTGGCCAGGCTGGTCTCCAACTCCTGGCCTTAGGTGATCCTCCCAAAGTGCTGGGATTACAGGCATGAGCCACTGTGCCGGGCCTATTTTATTTTTTATTGAGACAGGGTCTTCTTCTGTTGCCCAGACTGGAGTGCAGTGGCACGATCATGGCTCACTGCAGCCTCCACCTCCCTAGCTCAAGTAATCCTGTCACCTCAGCCTCTGGAGCAGCTGGGACTACAGGCATGCACCAACACACTCAGTCAATTTATGACTTTTTGTAGTTACAGGGTCTCACTATGTTGCCCAGGCTGATCTCAAACTTCTGGGCTCAAGTGATCCTCCCACCTAGGTCTCCCAAAATGCTGGGATTACAGGTGTGAGCCACCATGTCCAGCTGAGATTTCATTTATTTCTTCTGGGTACTTAACTAGGAGTGGAATTGCTGGGTCATATCGTAACTCTGTTTAACTTTTTGAGAAACTTTCAGACTCTTTACAAAAGTGGCTGTACCATTTTACCTTCCATCAGCAAGCAATGTTCGAGGGTTCAGATTTCAGATTTATCCACGTTTTTTTTCTTATTTTCTTTTTATTTTTTGGAGACAGAGTCTCACTCTGTCACCCAGGCTGGAGTGCAGTGGCAGGATCTCAGCCCACTGCAACCTCTGTCTCCTGGATTCTAGTGATTCTTGTGCCTCAGCTTCCCGAGTAGCTGGGATTACAGGCATGTACCTCCACGCTGGCTAATTTTTGTATTTTCAGTAGAGACAGGGTTTTGCCATGTTGGCCAGGCTGGTCTGGAACTCCTGTCCTCAAGAGATCTGCCCACCTTGGCCTTCCAAAATGCTGGGATTATAGGCGTGAGCCACCACATCCAGCCAAATTTCTCCATATCTTTACCGATACTTATTAATATCTATCTTTTTGATTATAGGCATTCTAGTGGATATAAAGTGGTGATCTATAAAGTGGTGATCTATAAACACCCATTCCAGCCTGAGTGACAGAGCGAGACTCCATCTCAAAATAAAATGAAATAAAAGTTAAAACAAGAAGCAAGATCTCTATTTCTATACAAATTTGTAGCATATATATTTTCTGAATTCAGACTACAGTTCCAGCAGTAGTTTTTGGACCTTGAAGCAAGTGCAAAGGATATTCCATATTGACTTGTGACAGCATGGGAAGTGGATAAAGCATTTTGACATTACTTGTGATTCAAACAATATTGTCAAAATGACTTTACTACAGTTTTTTTCATATATAAGCATTGTTTTGCCTTGTAATTTTAGGTTGAATTAATTAATAAACATTATCAAGCCTGCATCAAAAGTTAATTTCCAAAGCCATTCAGCGTTCTCTAACAGTGTTTGAAGGTGGTTCTTCCAACCATTTAAAATTGTGAGAATCATTCATACCTTGCTTGGCACACAAAAACATGAGATGGGCTGAATTTAGCCTGCCAGTCATAGTTGGTGTAGAGCAGAAGTGCCCTGCATATTCAATAAATACATCTCTAGTTGATTATGGAGGTACAGTATCCCTGTGTTGTAGTATTCACAAAGTATTGGGTATAGTGACATTTCACCATAAAAATGCATCAAGTACTTGGATCTGATTGGTAGAAAAGCTGGAAAAACAATTCCAAGTGCCTTTCCTACTGAGTGACTTGTTTGGGTAATCTTCTTTTATAAACAGTATATTTTGCTTTTATTTTATTTGATGTGACATGGTAATTAACTTTCAATTCTGAGTCCTTTAAGGCCAATGGGAAGTTATCCTTTGACTTTTTGAAAGCTGCAAGATAAATAGGTCTTAGAGGAGAAGGTCTCTTCTCTTTTGTGGCTGGCCCCAAGTTATGGAGGAATGATGTGGTTGCTGTTTATGTCCATTAAGAGACAAATGGGGCCCTGTTAGGGTCTGGCTCCCTTGCTGCTCTTATGATTGAACGTTTTCTATTGCCCTTTCCACTGATCACCTGGATTCTAGATATTAAAAAAAAACTAAGTTCATCTTCTAGACTTGAAGAATAATGCCAATAATAACTAGCATTTATAGATCACATTGTCAGTTACTGAGCTTATCTTATGCAATCCTCACATCAGCTCTGTGAGGAAGGTACAGCTCCTACCTTTTTTAAAATGAGAAAACAGGCACAGAGGAGTGAAGTTACACGCCCAAGGTTACACAGTTTAGTTGGAGCTATGGTAGAAATCCACGCGATTCTACTCCAAAGTCCTACCACTTAACCACTGCAACATGCTGCTAACTATTGCTGAAAACTGAATTATGTGTAAATGGAAATCCTAAATAATGCAATACCAAATGCTGTCAGAGTTCTTTGGGCTATAACTCTACCTGTGATTTTGGTGAAATGACAAGATTGTAATGCTCTAGAGCAGCTCTGCCCAACAGAACTTTCTGTGATGATGGTAAACTTCTATATCTACGCTGTTCTAGTATGGTAACCATAACCACATGTTGCTCTTAAAGACTTGCAATGTATCTGGGAACTGAATTTTTAATGTCATTTAATTGTAATTGTTTTACATGTAAATAGTTTTGTGTGACTCATTATTAATCATCTTGGACAGTGCAGAGAGAGATCATTTCCCCCTACTTGTTCCTTTTTAATTACACTAAATATTTTACCCAATGCAAATATTCTTTCCATAGCACAACAGGAAATGAATATATTCTATACCGAAAAACAACTTGAGGGTATACGCAAATCAATTAACTGCATGACAGTTGCAGTAACAGGTTCTGGGTTATCCACCATGAAACTTCTCCATTCCCAGCACTTACTAAATAAACTTCCATAACTGGCTCAAAAACCCTTTGCAATTGATTTTTCACTGCTTACAAGTGTAATTTATGTGGCTTATTGCACTTTACAGTTTCTAGTTGCTTGGTTTAAGATGAGACATTTTAATCTGTGGCTCTAATTTTTTTTTTCATACTTTAAGTTCTAGGGTACATGTGCACAACGTGCAGGTTTGTTACATAGGTATACATGTGCCATGTGGGTTTGCTGCACCCATCAACTCGTTATTTACATTAAGTATTTTTCCTAATGCTATCCCTCCCTCAGGCCCTCGCCCCCCGACAGGCCCTGGTGTGTGCTGTGGCTCTAATTTTTTTAATCCCATGTTTTGATCCCACGTGTTAAATGTCCTTAGTGTTATATATCACTGGGCTATACAAACCTTCCCCATTTAAAAGCGATCCCTTCACGAAACTGGCAAACTGTTACAGTCTATTATAATAAAGCACTTTATATTTACTACCTGAGTTTTAGCTTCCACACTCTTGTTTTAAGTTATTTGCTTTATAAGTGGTTTCTTTTTTAAAAAAAGGTTTTATTATGAATAAAAGACTAGCAATAATTTGCAAAGATAGTACAGAAAGGCCTCATGTAATCTTCATCTGGGTTACTTCAATCATTACATTTTACATAATTATAATACAATATCAAAACCAGGAAATTGATATTGGAATGATATGTGTCTATAATTCTATGTTATTTTATGATGTGTAGATTTGTTTAACCATCATCGCAATCAAGAAATATTCCATCTCTCCTGTGCTACCTCTTTATAGTCACACCCACCCCCCACCATTGATAACCCCTGACAAATACTAATTTGTTCTCCTTTTCTATAACTGTCATTTTAATCATTTTATATACAATTAAAATGATTTAATTTTTATAATCACAAAGTATGTGACCTTTTTCATTATTTTTCACTCAGCATAATACATTTGAGACTCATTCAAATTGGTATCAATAGTTCATTCCCTCTTATTGCTGAGAAATATTACGCGACATGGAGGTACCACAGTTTGTTTAACCATTCATCTATTGAGGGACATTTTAAAATGTCCAGTTTTGGGCTATTACAAAGAAAACTCTGATTAATGTTGAGTACAGTGTTTTGTGTAGATGGAAATTTTCATCTGTCTGAGATAAATGCCCAGGAGAGCAATTACAAGGTGGGATGGTAAATATATGTTTAACTTTAAAAGAATCTGACAAACTATTTTTCCTAAGTGACTGTACCATTTTGTATTCTCACCAGCAATGGTATGAGAGATCCAGTATCTCCACATCCTTTCCAGCATTTGGTATTCTCACTATTTTTTTTTTTTAAAGTTTTAGCTATTGTGATAGGTAGGTAGTGATATATTACTGATTTTATTTGCGTTTACCTAATGGCTAATAAAGTTCAACTTCTTGTCATGTGTTTATTTGTCATCCCCATATCTTCTTCATTTAAATATCTCTTTATATCTTTGGCCCATTTTCTAATTGTATTGTATTGTTTGTTTTACTGTTGAGTTTTCAGAGTGCTTTATGTATTCTAGATACCAGTTCTTTGTCAGATATGTAGCTTGCAAATATTCTCTTCCAGTCTGTGGCTTGTCTTTTCATCTTAATAGGATTTTTCACAGAGAAAGAGCTTTTAATTTTGATGACATTCAACTTACTGATTTTTTCCCTATTATAGATTGTGCTTTTGTTGTTACATCTAAGAACTCTTCACCAAGTCCTAGGTCTCAGATATTTTCTCCTAGATTTTCTTCTAAAAATGTTATAGTTTTACATTTTACATTCAAGTCCATGATCCATTTTAAGTTAATATTTGGCATAAAATATGAAGTTTAGGTCAAGGTTAATTTTTTTGGATTATTGATATCCAGTTGCTTCAGCTCCATTGAATTGCCTTTGCACTGTTGTAAAATATAAGTATGCCGTGCTTGTGTATATCTATTTCTGAGTTTTCTAATCTGATTCATTGATCTACGTATGTGTCCCTCTGTCATACCACACAGTGTTGAATACTGTAACTCTATAATAAATCTTAAAATTTGATAGAGTGATTCCTCCTAGTTTATTGTTTTCAATATTGCCTGTTCCTTTAACTTTCCCTATAAATTTTAGAATAAGCTTGCCTATATCTGAAAAAAGTTTGGTGAGATATTGATAGGAATTGTATTAGACCTGTGTATCAGTTTGGGGAAAACTGATGTCTTTACTATGCTGAGTCTTCCAATCCATGAGCACCATATGTCTCTCCCTTTATTTAGATCTTCTTTTATTTATTTTATCAGCACTGTTCAATTTTCAGCATAGAAATCTTGTATGTTTTGTTAGAATCATAAGTAACCATTTCATTTTTGGAGTGACTATTAATGGTATTTTATTTTGAATATTGGTTTCCATGTATTCATTGCTAGTATATAGAAATATAAATGATTTTTTGTATGATAGTCTTGCATATTGAAACCTTGCTGAATTCACTGATTAGTTCTAGGGGGTTAAAAGGTATTTTTCTAATTTTTTTTCTTTTGTTTTGGTTGGTTTTTTAGGACTTTCTATGTAAACCCTCTTGTCATCTGCAGGGAGGGACAGTGATATTTCTTCCTTTCCACTCTGTGTTTTCTGTTGAATAGCAGTGGTGAGAGCTGAATTCTTGCCTTGTTCCCAGTCTTAGGGAAGAAGAGGTCAGTCTTTCAGCGTCAACTATAATGTAGGGTTTTTTTGTAGACATCTTTTTTGAAATTTAGATAGTTCCCCCTTGATTTCTAGTTTTCTGGGGTTTTTATCATGAATAACTATTGAATTTTGCCAAATACTTTTTGCATCAATTGATATGATCTTGTGATTTTTCTTCTTCAGTTTGTTAATGCAGTGGATTACACTAATTTATTTCCAAATGTTGAGCTAGCCTTGCATCCTAGGATAAAACACATTTGGATGTGGTGTATAATTTTTTTATATGTTGCTGAATTATATTTGCTAATATTTGCTGGGGATTTTTGCTTCTATTCATGAATGACATTGGTTTGCAATTTAATTTTTTTTGGTACTGTCTTTGTCTGATTTTGGTATCAGTGCAATATTGGCCTTATAATAAGAGTTGGGAAGTAGTCTCTCCTCTTCTATTTTCTAGAAGACATTGTGTAATATGAATGTTAATTCTTCTTTAAGTATTTGGTAGAATGCTGCAGTGAAATCATTCAGGCCCAGATGGTTTCAATGAAGAATTTTTTTTTGGAGTTTTAAAATTATATATTCAATTTTCTTAATAGTTACCAAGCTATTCAGATTATCTAATTTTTATTGAGTGAGTTGTGGTGGTTTGTGCTTTTCAAGGAATTTATCCAGCTTATCAAAATTATCAACTTTATACATGCATAATTGTTTGTAGTAATCCCTTTTGCTGTCTGCAAGGTCTATAATAATATCTCCTGTTTCATTCCTGATATTAATGATTTGTGTCCTATCTTTTTTATTTGTCAGTTTTGCTTGAGGTTTGTGGATTTTATGAGGCTTTTCAGAGAACTACCTCTTTGTTTCATTGATGTTCTCTATTGATTTTGAGTTTTCAATTTCATTGACTTCTGCTCTTTATCTCCTTACTTCTGCTTGCTTTCATTTTAATTTGCTCTTACATTTCTAGTTCATTAGGGTGGGAAATTAGATTATTAATTTCAGACATTTCTTCTTCCCTAAGTTAAGCATTTAGTGCAATGAATTTCCATCTCAGCACTGCTTTAGCTACATGTCACGTATTTTTTTTAATCACAGTAAAAAACCATAGCATGAGATTTAGTTCTTAACAAACTTTTAAGTGTACAGTACAATATTGTGAACTATAAGCACAATGTTGTACAGCAGATCTCTAGACATTTTTCATCTTGAATGACTGAAACTCTATGCTTATTGAACAGCAACTCCCCATTTCCCACCCTCCACCAACCCCCTGGCAACCACTATTTTACTTTCTGTTTCCATGAGCATAACTAGTTTAGATAACTTATATAAGTGGAATCATGCAGTATTTACCCTTCTGTGTCTGACTTATTTCATTTAACATAATGTCTTCAAGGTTCATCCATACTGTAACCTATGACAGGATTTCTTCCTTTTTATGGCTGAATAAGATTCCATTATATGTATATACCACAGTTTCTTCATTTATCTGTGGATGGACATTAGGTTGTTTCCACCTCTTGTCTATTGTGAATAATACTGCAATGAACATAGGAGTATAAATATCTCTTCAAGATCCTGATTTCAATTCTTTTGCATACATCTCTAGAAGTGGGATTGTTAGATCATATGGGAAATTTTAATTTTTTAAGGCACCTCCATACTTTTTTCCGTATCAACTGCACCATTCTGCACCCTCACCAGCAGTGTGCAAGGTTCCAATTTCTTCACATTCTTGCCAGCACTATTTTTTTTTTATAATGGCCATCCTAACAGTTATGAAGTGATACTTCATTGTGGTTTTGGTTTGCATTTCCCTGACAATTAGTGATGTTGAGCATCTTTTCGTATATCTGTTGGTCATTTGTATGTCTTATTTGGATAAATGTCTATTCAAGTCCTTCGCTCATATTTTAATTGAATTATTTGGTGAGATTTTTTGTTATTGAGCTAAATAATTTAGATATTGAACCCTATCAGATGGTTTGCAAATATTTTCTCACATTCTGTAGGTTGCCTTTCATTCTGTTGTTTCCTTTGCTATACTGAAGCTTTTTAGTTTGAGGTAGTACCACTTGTCTGTTTTTACTTTTATTGCCTGTACTTTTGGTGTCATATGCAAAAGATCATTGCCAAGACCAATGCCATGATGCTTTCCCCCTATGTTTTCTTCTAGGACTTTTACAGTTGCAGGTCTTATGTTCAAGTCTTTAATACATTTTGAGTTGATTTTATATATAGTGTGAAATAAGCATCCAATTTAATTCTTTTGCATGTGGGTATAAAGTTTTACTAGACCATTTTTTTTTCTTGTTGGGGGGTTGGGCTGGATCTTTGCCCCCCTTTTTTTTCAAAAACTTTTAAGTTCCTGGTTATATGTGGAGGATGTGCAGGTTTGTTGCATAGGTAAATGTGTGTCATGGTGATTTGCTGTACAGATCAACCCATCACCTAGGTATTAAGTCCATCATCCATTAGTTATTCTTCCTGATGCTCTCCCTCCTCCTCCCCCTACTCCCCTGACAGGCCCCAGTGTGTGTTGTTCCCCCCTACCCATGTGTTCATGTGTTCTTATTGTTCAGCTCCCACTTATAAGTGAGAAGATGTGGTGTTAGGTTTTCTGTTCCTGTGTTAGTTTGTTGAGGATAATGGCTTCCAGCTCTGTCCATGTCCCTGCAAAGGACATGATCTCTTTCCTTTTTATGGCTGCACAGTATTGCATGGTGTAGATGTACCACATTTTCTTTTTCCAGTGTATCATTGGTAGGCATTTGGGTTGATTCCATGTCTTTGCTATTGTAAATAGTGCTGAAATGGACATATGTGTACTAGCACCATTTGTAGAAGAGACCACCCTTTTCCCCATTGTGCATTTTTGGAACCATCGTTGGAGATTAGATGACTATATATGTATGGATTTATGATCAAGGTCTCTGTTTTATTCCATTAGTCTATATGTCTGTCTTTATGACAGCACCATACTGTTTAATCCACTTATATTTATAGTAATTATCGATAGGGAAGGACTTACTGTTGCAATTTTGTTCGTTGTTTTCTGTCTTGTAGATTTTTTGTCCCTCCTTTTCTTTCTTTCTCTCTTCCTTTGGGTTTCATTGATTTTTTGGTAGGGACATGCTTTGATTCTTTTCACACATTCTTTTGTGTATCATTTAAAGGAATTTTCTTTGACGTTACCATGGAACTTACAGAAAACATCTTATGATTATAACAACCTATTTTAAGCTGAAACAAACTTAAACTCCAATTACATATAATACTTTACTCTTTTATATTATCCACCCCACACTTTATGTTATCGATGTCACCAATTGCATTTTTATATTGTGTATCTATTAACATGTTTGTGTAGTTATAGGTATTTTTATACTTTTTTTTTTTTTTTGAGACAGAGTTTCTCTCTTGTTGCACAGGCTGGAGTGCAATGGCGCGATCTTGGCTCACTGCAACCTCTGCCTCCTGGGTTCAAGAAATTCTCCTGCCTCAACCGCCCAAGTAGCTGGGATTATAGGTGCCCACCACCATGCCTGGCTAATTTCTGTATTTTTAGTAGAGATGGGGTTTCACCATGTTGGCTAGGCTGGTCTCGAACTCCTGACCTCAGGGGATCTGCCCACCTTTGCCTCCCAAAGTGCTGGGATTACAGGCATGAGCTGCTGCACCCAGCCAATTTTTATACTTCTATTTTTTAACTTCTATACTAAAATTAAAAGTGATTTACCCACCACTATTACAGTGTTACAGTATTCTATATTTTTCTACATATTTACCTTTACCAGTAAGATTTATGCTTTCATATGACTGTTGAGCATCTTATTATTTCAACTCAAAGGTCTCTCTTTAGCATTTCTTGTAAGGCAGTTCTAGTGGTGAAGAAATTCTTCAGCTTTTGTTTATCTGGGAAAGTTTTTATTTCTCCTTCATTTTGAAGGCTAATTTTGCTGGATGTAATATTCCTGGTTGGCAGGTTTTTTTTTTTTTTTTCAGCACTTTGATTATTCCATTCCCTTTTGTCCTGCAAGGTTTCTGCTGAGAAACTCACAGATAATCTTATGGTGATTTCCTTGTACATGATGAGCTGCTTTTCTTTTGCTGCTTTCAAAATTCTTTGTCTTGGACTTTTGACAATCTGATTATGATGTTTCTCAGTGTGGATTTCTTTGGGTTCATCCTACATGGAGTCTGTTGGGCTTCTTGAATCCAGATGTCCATTTCCTTTCCCAGATTTGACACATTTAGGGATGTTATTTCTTTAAATATACTTTCTGTCCGTTTACCCCTTCTCCTTCTTGGAATCCCACAATGCATATATTTGTTTGATGGTGTCCCATAAATCCCTTAGGTTTTTTTCACTGTTTTTTTGTTCCACTGACTATGTCATTTCAAATAACCTGTCTCTGAGTTCACCAATTCTTTCTTCTGCCCTATTAAGCCTGGTGTTTAACACCTGTCATGTTTTTTTTTGTTTTTTTTTTTTGTTTGTTTTTCAGTTCAGCTGTTATATTCTTCAGCTCCAAATTTCTGTTTGGTTCTTTTTTATGTTTTTTAAATCTTTATTGATATTTGTCATTTTTTGAACTCATAGATGGCATCTTTATGATGGTTATTTTGACTTCTTTTTCAGGTTATTGATATACGTCTCTTTAGGATTGGTTTCTGGAGATTTATTTTGCTTCTTTGAACCATGTTTCTCTGTTTCTTCATATGTCTCTGACGTTTTTGTTGGGATCTGCATGTTTGAAACATCGGTAACCTCTTTCAGTCATTATGGACTGGCTTTGTACAGAGAAAGACCCTCACCAGTCAGCCTAGCTAGAGATTCTGGGGGCCTTTGAAACCTTTTTGGAGGATACATGACTTCTCTGGGCATGTGTAGGTAACTTCTCAACTAGAAGCTTACCAGTTTCTTTTACAGGAGCTTATAAACACTTGCTCCCTCTGTGTCTATAACACTGCAAGTTTTCTGGTTCTATATCAGTAAGCCTCCTCTCTCTCTTTTTGTTCTCAGTGGTTATCAGGTATCCAATGTGTGCTAGCTTCCTAAGTCAGTGCCCCAAGTCAGGTGAGACCTATACTAGTACCTTAGGCAGCCTGGTGAAAAGTCAAAATGCTGATGAATATTCCACTTGTTTCCCTCCCTCCTGAGGAAGAAGCCTTAAGTTGTGTATCTCCTCCCAACCGTGCTGCGCTATGCTGGCCACAGCAAATCACCCACCTCTTTCCTTTGTTCTCAGCAGCCCCAAGGCAGCCAAAGTATGCTGATTTTGTTAGTGCTTCCAGTGGGGCAAAATAGAAACCTCTTCCTGGTTCCTTGAGCAGCCCTCCAAAAAGACAGAACATTGAAAACTGTGTACAGTCTTTGTTTCCCCCCCCCCACTCCCCCGCCGAAATTGAAGGCTGGGATGTTATTTCCTGGTGCTGAGCTGTGCCAGCTTGGGAGAGGGGCTGATGCAGATAAGGTGAGATTGCCCTTCCTACCCATTTTAATGTAGTTATTCTTGACTTTGTGCTTACCTGGGGTATGCAACGTCCTAACTGAATTCTGGAATTCTCATAAAAATATTTTACTCAATATATCATTGTCAAATTGGTCTTCCTGTAGGGGAACAAGGGCTGGAACTTCCTATTCTGCCATCTTGCTCCTGTGTCACATATTTCGATATGTTGTATTTTCATTTTTATTCAGTTCAAGGTATTTTTTGTTTGTTTGTTTTTACTTCCCTTGAGACTTCCTCTTTGACCAACGGATTATTTAGAGGTATGTTGTTTAATTTCCAATTGTTTCAAAACTTTCTTGTTTCCTTTCTATTATTGAGTTCTAGTTTGATTCCATTATAGTGAGAGAAATACTTTGCTATAGAAACCTTACTTCCCTTTAAGTCTCTTTACTTTCTCCCATCTATAATACAATTTTTAAAAATATTTTTCCCTTGTATTTTTAGAATCACATCAGACAATGTTATGACTTTTGCTTTAACTCTCAAATATAATTTAGAAAACTGTAAAAAGAAGCAAAGTCTGTTGTATTTGGTAATATTTTTTACTGTTTCTATTTTTCTTTCTTCCTTCCTGATATCTAAAGATTCCTTCTTTTATCTTTCCTTTCCAATTCACAAATTTCCTTTAGCCATCCGTTCCTTTAAGTATATCTGCTAACAACAAATTCTTAGTGTTTCTTCACCTGAGACTGTCTTGACTTTCTTCTAAAAGATATTTTCACCGGATATGCAACTTTGGGTTGACAGTTCTTTTATCTCAGCATTTGAAAAACGTGCCATTTCCCTTTGGACTCCATGGTTCCTCTTAATAAATCTACTCTCATTAAAAGTGTTTTTCTTCTGTAAGTGAGGTATTTCTTCTCTTTCACTGCTTTTAAGATATTTTTCTTTTTCTTTAGTTTTCAGGAGTTTGATTATGATGTGTCTTACTGTGGAATTCATTGGATTTATCCGATTGGGTTTGCTCAGCTTCTTGAATCTGTAGGCCTATGTCTTTTGCCAAATTGGGGAGATTTTCATATTAATTAGCTTGATTTAGCCATTCCACATGTGTACACATATCAAAACATTGTGTTGTATACCATAAATATATACAATTTTATTTGTCAATTAACAAAATTAATTGATTTTTAAATATTTGGGAGATTTTCACCTATTTTTTTAATACTTCTTTAGCCCCACACTGTTTCTCCTCTCCTCCTGAAACTCTGATGATATGGATGTTTAATGTATCATTAAAGTCCCATGTGTGCCTGAAGCTCTCTTCACCTTTTTCAGTTTATTTTCTCTCTATTGTTCAATCGCATAATTTCTATTGTTTTGTCATCAGTTTCACTGATTCTTTTTTCATTCTCCTTTTTTCTGTTCACCCTATTCAGTGAGTATTTCATTTTGGTGATTGTGTTTTACAGTTCTAAAACTTCCATTTGCTTCTCCTTTATGTCTTTTATTTCTTTGCTGAGACTTTCTTTTTATAAAAAAATTTGTTTTCAATATGTTTGTAATTGCTTGTTGAAACATTTTTAAGATGACCGATTTAAAATCCTTGTTGAATTAATTCCAATCTGTGTCATATCAATGTTGGTGTCTGTTGAATGCCTTTTCTCATTCAAGTTGAGATGTACCTGGTTCCTTTTATCATGAGTGATTTTCTATTGTATCTTGGGCATTTTATGAGACTCTGGATTTTATTTTAATCTTCTGTTTTAGTAGGCCTACTCTGACACCATTCTGGTGGGGGAATAGGAGCACAGTGTTATTATTCAGGGAAGGGTGTGAGTCAAGGTTCCTCACTACCATCTACCATACCCAGGGTAGGGGTAGGGATGCCATTATTACTAGGCAGGAGTGGAATTTCAGGATCCTCACTAGGCCTCCAGTGACACCACTGACACCTCCCTAGGCCTCCATTGACAGGCCTCCACAACCATCATATGCCAGGGGACTCATTACTGCCTGGCAAGGATGAAAGTCCCAGATCTCCATTCAGTTGTTTCTGAAACCACCTCAGGGAGAAGGGGATGTGTGACTATTTAAAACCAGTTGAAGGTAGAAATCTAGGCTCTCTACTTGCTGAGGGGAGTGGAGGGAGGAGTGTAGTTTTTTTTGCTGTGGTGTTTGCCTTGGGTAGAGAAGTTATTATCTAAAAGTTTTCTGTCTTTCTAGGCTACCCCTTTTCTGTTCCTTTGGCTAGAGATAGCCAGTTTTTTGAGGCTTTTTTTTTTTTTTTTTGCACCCATTGGCATTGCTGGGTTGCTGGCTTCTCCATCACCAGGTCCAGGATACATTACTCAAAAACAAATCCAGGGAACTCACTGCCATGTTGTTACTTGGGTCTTGAGATTCCTAGCCACCAGGAATAGAAGAAGCCACCTGCCTCCTTCTATTTACCTGTCAGAGATGTATGAGTTATGTACATATTTATTTATTTATTTATAATGTCCAGTGTTTTTAGATATAGAGGGAGAAATAGGGGAAAGTACATCTATTCTATCTTTTCTTGGAATCAGAATATAAAAGTGATAACTTAATGAAAATATGGATATTGTGTTAGTTATAGCCTTTCTCCCAGTAATGGGAAATATCACCACGATCACTACCTTCACTGGTATACTTCTTTATTTTTAGCTTTTTTAAAATTGTGAAAAATATAAACCATAAATTTTACCCTCTTGATCATTTTTAAGTGTACAGTTTAGTAGTGTTAAGTATATTCACATAGTTGTGAAACAGATCTCTAGCACTTTTTTTATCTTGGAAATCTGAAACTCTATACCCATTAAACTACAACTTTCCATTTCCTCTTGCTTCCAGTCCCTGGCAACCACCCTTCTAATTTATCTTTCTGTGACTTTGACTACTTTAGACACCTCATATAAGTGAATCACACAGTATTAGTCTTTTTTGTGACTGAGATATACATTTTTTCTTTATCCATTCATCTATCAATGGACATTCGGGTCACTTCTACTTCTTGGCTATTCAGAATAGTGCTGCTATGAGCATGGGTGTGCAAATATCTCCTTGAGACCTTGCTTTCAGTACTTTTGGATACATATCCAGAAGTGGGATTGCTGGATCACATGGTAGTTCTATTTTTAATTTCTTTAGGAACCTCCAGACTGTTTTCCATAGCACTTGTACCATTTTACAAGCTCACCAGTGGTGCACAGGGGTTCTAACTTCTCCATATCCTTGTCAGCCCTTATTATTTTCTATAGCCATCCTAATGGGTGTGAGGTGAAATCTGATTATGGTTTTGATTTGCATTTCTCTGAAAGTTGATGTTGAGCATCTTTTTATATGCTTTTTGGCCATTTGCATATCATCTTTAGGTAACTATTCAATTCTTTACCCAAGTTTAATCAGATTATTTGATTTTTTGTTGTTCTTTATATATTCTAGATATTAACACCTTATCAGATATATGATTTGCACATATTTTCTCCCATTCTGGAAGTTGCCTTTTCACTCTGTTGGTTGCATCCTTTGATGCACAAAAGATCTTAAGTGTGATGTAGTCCCATTTGTCCATTTTTGTTCTTGTTGCCTGTGCTTTCAATGTCATATCTAAGAAATCATCACCAAGTCCAATGTCTTGAAGCTTTTCTCATATGTGTTCTTGTAGGCATTTTACAGTTTTAGCTCTTATGTTTAGGTCTTTAATCTATATTGGGTTAATTTTTGTATATGGTATATGCTAAGGGTCCAACTTCATACTTTTGTATGTGGATATCCATTGTCCCCAAAATCATTTGTTAAAGAGCTTGTTCTTTACCCATTGAATGGTCTTTGCACCCTGTTGAAGATCATTTGAATATGACAGGATTTATGTGTGAGCTTTCTATTCTATTTCATTGAGCTATGTGTCTACCTTTATGCCAGTACCATAGTTTTTTGATTACTGTAACTTTATGATTCTTTTGAAATTGGGAAGTTTGAGTCCTCTAACAATGTTCTTCTTTTTCAAAATTGTTTTAGCATTTCAGGATCTCTTGAGATGTCATATGAGTTTTAGGATGAATTTTCCTTTTCTTAAACTTTGGTTTTATCTATTAATTGACACACAGAATAATTGTACATATTTATGGGATACATGGTGATGTTTTTATAAATATGTGTAGTGATCTGAGACCAGGTATGGTGGCTCAGAGCTGTAATCCCAGCACTTTGGGAGGCCGAGGCGGGGGCAGATCACAGGAGTTTGAGACTAGTCTGGGCAACATAAGGAAACCCTGTCTCTACAAACAAACAAAAAAAAATTAGCTAGGCGTGGTGTTGGGTGTCTGTAGTCCCAGCTACTTGGGAAGCTGAGGCAAGAGGACCCCTTAAACCCAGAAAGTGGAGGTTGCAGTGAGCCGAGATTGTGCCTCTGTACTCCAGCCTGGGTGACACAATGAGACCCTGTCTGAAGAAAAAAAAAATGTATAGTGATCAGATCAGGGTAATTAGCATATCCATCATCTGAAATATTTATCTTTTTTTGTGTTGGGAACATTTAATATCCTCCTTCTAGCTATTTGAAACTATGTTATTGTTAACTATAGTCATCCTCCAATGGTATAGAACACTAGAACTTATTTCTCCTATTTAGCTGTAATTTTGTATCCTTTAACACAGCTCTCCCTCTCCCTTACCACTACACTCCTTAGCCTCTAGTATTCTCTGTTCTACTTTTGACTTCTATGAGATTAACTTTTTTCAACTTTCACATATGAGTGAGAACATGTGGTATTTAACTTTCTGTTTCTGGATTATTTAGGATGCATTTTTTTCTATTTCTGCAAAAGTGTTAGGATTTTAATAGGGATTGTGTTGAATGTGCATATTGCTTCAAGTAGTATAGAAATCATAACAATATTAAGTCTTCCAATCCTTCTGTCTCTGTGTTTATTTTTGTCTTCTTTAATTTCTTTCAGGAATATTTTGTAGTTTCTCATTGGTATAGTTGAGTTTTTTGAGACAGGATCTTGCTCTGTCACCCAGGCTGGAGTTCAGTGGTGCCATCACGGCTCACTGCAGCCTTACCCTTCCAGGCTCAAGTGATCCTCCCACTTCAGCCTCCCAAGTAGCTTGGATCACAGGCACGTGCCACCACACCCAGCTAATTTTTAAATATTTTGTAGAGACAGGGCCTCCCTATGTTGCCCAAACTGGTCTCAAACTCCTAGGCTCAAGCACTCCCACCTCAGCTTCCCAAAGTGTTGTGATTACAGGTGTGAGCCATCATGCCTGGCTCTCATTGCTATCCTTCTATATATTAAATTAAAGTCAACTATAAAGTAAAGATTCTTTGCTATACCTTGCTTTTCCAATAATTTCAGGTTACAGAACTATGATTGGGGTACTTTTCATTGGTCCTACAAATTATTTGCTGCTTGGCAAAATTGCTGCCCATGCCAGAGGCTCTGCTTATTCAGACATTAAGCCTTGGCTGGATCCTTTACACTGCAATAGAATGGGACCAGAGTCTGCTTCCCATCTTTTTCTTTATTCATTATCATGAAATTTTCCTAAAGACTAGTCGCCTTCAGTGACTCTTAACCTGAGGCCCTGGCAGTACTGCATAAGGGTTGCAATCAATAAAGGCAGCACCAGGCTTTGGATGAAGAAACTCAAACCCGATTCTGGGCCCTGCTTGCTCCATGAAACCTTCTCTGACTATGCTTACCCATGTTCATCACCCTTTTCTGGCCTCCTATAATACTTGCCTCTGCTGTGCAAGCCAACACTCATCGTGTCTCACCAAGTAGAGTAAAACCTCAGTTACTTGACTTTTCCTGGGAAAAGGACTTTTAAAAAATTTTTATTTCTTTTAGAGTTGCATTTTCACTGAGTATGTTCTATTAATTTTTTTAAACATTCTTAAACAATTATTTAAAAAAAAATAGAGACATGGTCTTGCTTTGTCGCCCAGGCTGGTCTCAAACTCCTGGCCTCAAGCAATCCTCACACCTTGGCCTCCTAAAGTGCTGGGATTACAGTCATGAGCCACCACGCCTGGCCCTATTCATTTTTTAATAATTTTTTATTTTTAATTTCTTGTTGGCACGTACTAGGGATATCTATTTATGAGGTACATGAGATATTTTGATATAGGCATACAATGTTTAATAATCACCTCATGGAGAATAGGGTATCCATCCCTTCAAGCATTTATCCTCTGTGTTACAAACAATCCAATTATAATTTATTTTAAAATGTATAATTGAATTATTATTAACTATAGTCCCCTGTTGTGCTATCAAATAGTAGATCTTATTCATTCTAATTTTTGTGTACCCATTAACCATCCCCACCTCCCCACAAGGACATTTTTAATAACCAGTTTTTCTCAAATGGCTCATGATTTCATCAATTTAAGCACTGTGAGCTTTTAACATTTTAACCATCCTGAATGGTATTTTCTAAAACACAGTCTACTTCCCTGACTTCTTAAACAGTATATAGAATATAAATGTGTTTTGAGTAAGGATCATTATTATGACTATTAGTTGTTGTATTATCCTATAATACACTGATATTCCGAGGCCTATTGAAATGTTTTTTGATGTCTTCCCCTGTACCAAATGGTCCCCGAACATTTAGTCTGTGTGTGTGTGTGTTTGTGTGTGTGTGTGTGTGAGAAACCACACTAGGTTTTTATGATTTTTTAAAAATCTCTTTTCTTGTCTTTTAGCCCTTCTTGCTTCTGTCAACCTACTTTTGTAAAATTGACTCCCCATCTCCTAGCTCAGTAGGCTTGTAGCCAATCAAGGCTTCTTGATTGGACTTGATGCCTGAAGGGAATGCTTTTCAAGGGTCCTGAGAATTTCAGTACTTACCTTCTCTAGTCCATTTTTTTTTCTTTATCTACAATCATGTTCTAGTTTGGAGAGCTAATTTGTGGGACTAAGAACTAAATCTATAGAAACAGAAACTACTGCAGACTTTAAAACCACATCACCCTACTTTTTCCTTCTTTCAAGCTCACCGCACACTGCAGGACTCTCCAATTGGAGGTTTCTTGCTGGGGATGCTAGAAAGAATAGTTTGTGACAGGAAGCATTTTAGGCAACTCTGGCATACATCATTTCTCATCAGAGAAACAGGCTTCAAAAGGTGACACAAGAAAAGACTCTATTGAGGGGCACTGGCAAGGAGTATTTGGCTCACTGACGAGTTCAGAGTGAGGAGTATTTTAAAATTTTGTTATGGGGCTCATGATGGATGGTGGAGGGTAGAAAGGGGAGAGCAGTTTTCAGGGGCAGCTATTGTGAAATTCAGAATTGGGAGTTGGGGACTATGGCACTATGTAGGTGTATTAGTCTGTTTTCATGCTGCTGATAAAGATATACCCGAGACTGTGAAGAAAAACAGGTTTAATTGGACTTACAGTTCCACATGGCTGGGGAGGTCTCAGAATCATGGCAGGAGGCAAAAGGCACTTCTTACATGGCAGTGGCAAGAGAAAATGAGGAAGAAGCAAAAGCAGAAACCCCTGATAAACCCATCAGCTCTCATGAGACTTATTCACTATCACGAGAATAGCACGGGAAAGACCGGCCCCCATGATTCTGTTACCTCCCCCTGGGTCCCTACCACAACACGTGGGAATTCTGGGAGATACAATTCATGTTGAGATTTAGGTGGGGACACAGCCAAACCATATCAGTATACCACATGGGTGTTGCAGATGCAGTTCAAAGATTAGGGAACTAAATCTAGAACTTTAGCTAGAGATGCATCTAAAAGTCATAATTGTGAAAAGCAAGGAAGGATGTTATTAATTGTACTTCTCTTTATATGTCTATTTTTAGTATTTATTATAATGGCATTGTTTTGACTTCTCAGAGATGTTAGAATTTGAGTATACTTGCTGATTCTGACTCTTTGGTGAAAGCTAGATATGTGAAACTTGAATACAAGCTTTGAAATTAAAGTACATTTTTTTATTGGCTACACCCAGGCACAAGCTCTTATTAAACGCTTAGTTTGGGGCATATTAACATTTCTTGAAAGTTTACAAAGCATTTTCATATGCATTTTCTCATTTGATCCTCACTATAGCCCTGTGGAGAAGGTATTATCTCTATTTTATTGCTGAGGGAAAGAAATCCTGAAGAGCTTAAGAGTCTGGCCCAAAGTGACTTTGCAGTAAAAGGCAGAGCAGAAATAGAACTCAGCTCTCCTAATTCATAGGCCAGAATTCTGGTATTCTATGGCATTCTAGTCTACTATGCCCTCTTTCAATAAGATTTGGGGAACAAACTTGTTATAAAATAAACTTAGGCACATTAAAATTTTAAACAGTTTATTTGAGCAGACAGTGATTTATAAATTGGGTAGCACCAAACCACAAGTGGTTTGACTCCACAGCAGGGATGTAAAGGGAAAACTTACAAGATTCTTGCAGAAACGAGACAAAGAAACTATTTGATTGGTTAAAGTGGAAAGTCTCTAGTTAGAGGTTAGTTGGTTTTTAATTGGTAAAGTCTCCTGTTAGAGGTTAGTTGTTGATTTCTAATTGGTTAAAATTAAGTGTCATTTTGCTATTTATAGTGACTTGGGTATTGGTTGGCTGAAGTTGGAACCAAAGGCACTGGAGCCATCTCAGCCTAATGACCTCCCAATTAATTTTTTTAACAGACTTCATGTATTTATGTGATGAAGATCATCTAATGCTATAGTAGAAAAGAACAATTAATGAATTTGTAATTTTGTAGTCAAAGCAAGTCTGTAAATATAGGTGGCATTCTGCAATGCTATAAATGGAAAAATCTAATAAATTAGCCTTATAGATAATATCTGAGGCCCCTAACTGCTTACGTTTAGATTTGATGTGTATGTGTGCATGTGTGCGTGTATGCCTGTGTGTGTGTGTGTGTGTGTGTACTGAGGGGTGGGATAAATTCAGAACTATGTCTCTGCTTCTGATAAAGAAAGAAGAGATTGTGGTTAGTATAATTTTGACAGTCTATACCAGAAATAAATCTAGTATAAAGACTTACCATTTTCTTTTTTATTTAATTAAGGTATTCTTACAAGCAGTAAAATGCACAAATTTTAAGTGCATAGTTCAATGATATTTTATGTGTGTGTAAACGCCACACTGATCAAAGTTATAGACATTTCTGGTCCCTCAGAAGGTTCTCGCTTGCCTCCTCCCAGGTAATACCACCTCCCAAATGTAACACCTGTTCTGACCACTGTCATCATAGATTCGTTTTGCCTAGTTTCAAACTTTATATAAATTGAGTCATACTGTGTCTACTATTTTGCATCTGGCTTCTTTTGTTTAACATGACGTCTGTGAGATTCAGTTCCTTTTCATTGCTATGTAGCATTCCAAAGTATGGTACACTGTAAATTTTTTAATTCATTTCCCTGTTGATGGACATTTGGGTTGTTTTCTAGGTTTTTAAAATCATGAATACAAATTGCTATGGACATCTTTGATCATATCTCTTGGTGGACATAAGCACTCATTTTTATTGAATATAAATCTAGGAGTAGACTCACTAGGGTAGGTACGATAAAAAAAGTTTTAACTTAGAAAAGTCTTAATAAAGGAATTGATGGCTAATCATCTTATAAGAAAACCCCACTTTATGAAGAGCCACTGTTGGAGATTAAAAATGGGTTTGCATTTTGTTAAGCAGGACATATTCCCTGTCTGTCAGACATTAGAGACTATTTTTGCTTCATGCAGTGGGCTGGGTCTTTCACACTTATGAGTAGATATTTATTTTCCTGGTGTCTGCTACATACGGTGCACATCAGGGATGAGGAGCCATTTAATTGCAAGCTGTATCTTTTTTGGATGGGGTCAAATTGTCTTTTCTTGGGCAATGTGGCTCAAATGATCATAAGATAACATTGGAAAATCAAGTTCACGTTACAGAAATGTGCCTTAGGATTAACTTGGAATCCATCTTTTGTTTTGAAAGTGAAGGTACGTGTGTAATTTTATGTAATCCAAACACTTAACTCTGGCAGTATGATTTTACATTACTTCTAAGGTAAAGAATTTTTAAACATCATATGTCTGCTGGCAACATTTGCTAATGAAGTGCGATGTTGAAAGGGTATGGGGAAAATTCCTGTGGTATGGAAAGAGGGTGAGGTGGTTGTAAACTGAGGAGAAAACTGGGAAAGTGCTCCAAAGAGTACTCTTTCTGGAAAAGACTCTGTACTTCTCCCCCGATGTTGTAACACTTCACATGCTGTGAGACAGAGAACCTCCATCCTCCTCAACAAAGAGAACCACTTCCGGTCTTTGTTTTTTTAACAGAATTTAATTTGATGATGAATGTTCAAAGAGCTAGGATTTGCTGTCTAGGTGACTACTTGGCGCACCACTTCTATTCTGAAAATTGCAGGATACCCAGACTGGATTTTGGGTGTATCCGAAACCCGTTAGGAGCCCCATGAAGCCTGGCTTACGTCCAGAATTCTGACCAAGGCTGCCAAGGCCAGCATCTCCTGGCTCCACCTTCCTCTCCAGCTTCAACCCTTGCCAGTCCCCATACAGCATCACTAATTCCACAGTCTCTTAGCCTTCTGCATTTGGTACAAACTTTCTCTGTCTGGAATATCCTTTCCCTGATCAAATTGCTTAACTCTCACTCATTTTCTAAGGTCAAGTGCTGCCATCAGCTTTCTTTCCACAGCCTCCTTTATGCCTCAGATTGGCTTAGATGACCCTCTTCTATTCTTCCTTAGCCTCCTATACAGATACTCATCACATACTGCATCAAAATTAACTCTTCCTTCTCTTTCTTCCCATTAGACTCAGAATTACTAAGATATGTTGCTACTGCTAAGGCCTAGCACAGTGCTGGTTACATGGTAGGTACTCAGTAAAGGATTGTTAAATTGACATTTGGATGGACATATAAACCAGCTTTTAGGCTTTTTTTTCTGTACCCATCCATTCAACAAATGTTAAACTTAGGAGAGGACTTATTGCAAGGCACTATGACCAGAGCTGTAGGGGATAGAGAGATGAACACTAGATGGACTGAGACTTTAAGGAGTTCATTTCAATAGCAGAGAGATAACATGTCCACAAATAACAATAATCTAAAGTAGAAAGTGCTCAGTGTCATAAAGGAGGTATAAATAAAGGACTATGGATGTTTAGAAGAAAGAGCAACTACTCCTTGTTGGGAAAACTGAAGAAGAATGATTCATCAAGAAAGGAGCATTTGAGGTGGAATTTAAGGGCAAGTAGAACATGAATGAGCAAAGATAGAATCTCCTCTGTATCATGTGTTTTAGTTTGACTGAAAAGAGTAGATATTATGAAGCAGTAATGAGTAGTGGGAAACAACTGGGAATTTTTGAAGTGGGCCTTATTAGAGAGGGCTTTAAGTGCCATGTTTATGAATTTATATTTGATTCCTGTCAGGTGGAACAGTCTTGGAAGCCCATGGAAGATTTTTAGCATTTTATTGTCAACAGCAGAGAGATCCCATAACATTAGTCTGGCAATGGCATATCTTAGTAAATCATTATTAACTAATTAATTGCTAAGCCGATAGTTTTGCTAAGTAGTATGGAAAAACCCTAAGGCCTTTAGCTCTTTTACATTTTTGCACCTGTCTTTTCTCACTGGAAATCTAGATGAGGTAACAGATTATATGATCAATTAGTTCTGAAAAATGGAAATAGAAATTGACAGGGGAAAGAAACACTACCAAGACAGAAGTGCCTCATAACAATGCATAGACATATAAAGTGTTGTTTGCTTAGGAACCGTGTCCAAAACATTGCTTTCAGCTGTCTGGAAAAATCCGGACACAGTATGTGAATTATATTGTTAATATTTATTCCTCTGGGAGTAGTTTAGATCACTTTCAGTTAAACATAACTATAATGTTCTAACCTCAGACTGTCTGCTCTTATTGTCCCCTATAAACAGTGGGTATTGCATTGACAGTTTGTTTTATAGTGTGTTATATAACCAGAGCATCTGGTTTCTTGCCACCTTAGGCCAGGCCTTCAACACTTTATGCCTGGATTGTTGCAACAACTTTCTCATTGGTCTCCTTAATCTCCTGTGCTTGGAATCCAGCTTTTTTTTTTTTTTTTTTTTTTTTTCATAACAGCAATGTATAGTGGGAAGACTACTGGATGGAGAATAATATTAACTGGGTTTGAATCTTGATTATACTGCTCACTAGCTGTATGATCTTGGGCAAGTCATATCACCTCTCTGAGACTCAGTTCCCTAACTCTAAAATGGAGGTAATGGTCCCTGCCCTGTCCCTCTCAAGGGGCTGTCACCAGAATCATGTGAAAGTGCTCTGAAAACTGTCAATACCTTTACCAAGAGTTGGACTCCACTGGCTGGCTTTATACCTTTCAGAATTTAGTCCCATGCCACCTCTTTCATCTCATTTCTCAATATCCCCCAGAACCTACCCCACTCTCCAATGCATGTAAATGTATGGTGCTCTTATCTGGAATATTCTCCCCTCTTGTCTCTGCTCATCCAAATTGAAGGAATAATTTAAAAACCAGTCCAGAAACTACTAGAAGATTCTTAAAATCTTCCCTGATGACTCCAGTGCTCCTCAGTTTCCTCCTTTTGTGCATTTTGACAGCACTTAGTTATTATTGACACTTGCCTGTATATTACCCTTCATTATTAACTCTTTTACATCAGGTTCCTATCTTTAATTTGATTATGTTATTATGATGCCTTCGTTGGTTCATTTAATATCCAGTGAATGTTTATAAGGATGCTTCCTTTGTATTCCTCATAGAACCAAGTTTGAAACTTAATAAATAATTGTTGGTTCATTTATTTAGAAGTTCACATACAGACTCTCTTAAGAGAGACAAGTGAACACATCTTCTCTTCCTAGGGCTTGGGGTACTCCTCCTAACACCCCATCCTGCCTCCACATACTACAGAACCATAAAAAACTCCTTATAATAAAACTGTCCAGTAAATTTTTCTGAGATTCTGAAACTGTTCTATATCTGTGCTATCCAATATGGTAACCACCAACCACACATGGCTATTGAGTGCTTGAAATGTGGCTAGTGTGACTGAGGAACTGCATTTTTGTCTTTAATTTTAATTAAACAACTGCATGTGACTAGTGGCTACTGTATTGGACAGTGTAGGTCTGGACTGGTGGCTTTCTTTTTTTTTATTTTAATCATAACAACACAATGAGAAATACATTTTACATTGCAACCTAGTTTTTATACACACAAGTTTCATGAAACAATACTTCTTATCTACAATACACTGATCTTTTCTATTCTATTCAATTTCATTTTTTAAAAATGCTGATTGCAACCCCCTATATAGATTTTACCACCCACTGATAAATTAGGATGTGCTGTTTTTCTGCTCATTTTATAGATGGAGAATCTAAGGTCCAGAGAAGTGCAGTAGATTTTCTAAGGTCATATATTAAGTGGCAGGGTAGGACTAGAACACAAATTTTGGGTTTCCTGGAATAGAGCTATTTCTAAGAGGGATGTAGGCATTTCCTCCTTTTCCCTTTCGTTTTCCTCCTTCTCCTCACCATGCTGGATATTAAAGAAAAATAAGTCGACACACTATTCATTTTGATTAAATATTTTCATGGTGTCTTAGCCATGAGCTCAGTATTTGAGTATTGCTGCTTTT
Organism: Theropithecus gelada; assembly: GCF_003255815.1. NCBI lineage: Eukaryota > Metazoa > Chordata > Mammalia > Primates > Cercopithecidae > Theropithecus > Theropithecus gelada. The sequence goes on from NC_037689.1 coordinate 106,122,283, forward strand.
TAGTTTGGTTATTGTCCAAAATCAAAGATACAGTACCATGGAAGCTTTCTTTTAACCCACTGCATGGCTTGGCAGTGGCACTAATGTGAAACTGTCCTCGGGAATTCAATCATGCTTTCCTCCAATTTCCCGGTAACAACTGACTAGCAGGTTGATTCTAAAGAACAAAACCTGTTGAAGAATCAAGGTGATTCTCACCTCAGTTTGTGAAAAAGGTGCCTCAAGTCTTGAATTATATTGCCAATCAAATTTTTTTTCCATCAATACATCCAGTGTGCTACCCTTTCTGTATGACTTATCAACAAAAATGATAGCCTTTATAAAGGCGGCATCCTCTGAGCAGCACCTTGTTATCACAGAGGCATTTAGACTCTCTTTTCAAAGCTAGTCTTTTTATCCTTCCGGAAATGGCATCTATCAAAAAAGAGCAGAACTATCTTAGCAAAGGCAAAAAGAGGCAGCAATTTGGAGGTGCGGTGGCCTATGTGTTAGGTACATTCCTTACCAGTTTGTGTATGGAATCTCATTTCCCCATAGACATTTCCAAATGCATTTCAGTCAGCAGATAGCAGGCAGCAATTTATCCCTAAGTGAAAGCAACAAGAAAAATACACTTAAAAAGGGAATAAGCTTTTCAAAAGCACCACTTTAAAGGAAACACAGAAATAGCCCAATTTTGCATTACATTTGTCAGTGGGATTACCATTATGTCAGTAGGATGAATTAACTGAAATCTCTAAGAAATGTCATATTTTGTGGGGCCAAATTATCTATGGCCTGATTAGTTTTTCTAGCTGAAAACCAGAGTCTTATCACTTAACAATTGTCCCTTGCTAACCAGACTGGTTACTTTGCTAACTTGCCCTGAAATTTATCAGGTGTAGCCTCCTCTGCTCCACCACCTCTAACACCAGTCAGTTAAATAGAATTCCATAAAGTCCTCTCTAGCTGAATGATAACTCTTTGGTTAAGATTCTGTAATGTAAGTTTGAAAATCACACTGTTGTCTTAGGAAGTCAAAGTTTATACCAGTTTGTAGAGAAATCATTCATGTCTTTTGCATTATTTGACAACCTAGCATTGCTAGGATGTGACTTGCTGAGTAAATTCAAGAAAACTTGCTGTTTTGATTGTGAAAATCCACTTGAAATGCTAAGAATTTTTGCCCAATCTTCTGTTTTCTAAGTTCTTGGCTGTCAGAAAAGCAGGTCACAGGTTGGAAGACAAATGAACATGGGTCAGAGCCTGTGCACAGGTGAGCAGAGGCTGGGGACTAACAGGGGAGTAAGTGAACCCAGGAGGAAGGGGATGAAAGCGTGTTGCAGGCTGGGCCAGAGCCTTGGTCTTCTGGCTGTCTTCCTGCTGTCCCAGGCCCTGCTAATTAACTTGCCATCTACCATGCCTGTCTTCAAAAGCCCTGTGCAGGCTTACTTTCCCTTCACTGTTTTTTAACCCCTTTCTTCAAATCCACTGAGTCCAACAGATTCTGGTTAGACCAAGCTTATTATCTCCCTACCCACCCCCATGGTTTTCTGCCACCATTTCATCACCAACACTTGAAAACTGCAAGTTATTTTTGACTCTCTTTCTCTCACTCTCCCCTGCCCCACCCTACACTCAGTTGCTTGCCAAGTCCTTTTGGTGTTCCCTCAATTAGAAATTTCCTCCCTTCCCCCTTACCACTTATATCTTATTTCCATTAAGGCTCAGCTCTGATGCTGCAACCTTTTCTAGGTTGTAGAAAGCCTATTCACCCCCAGTTGGAATTAATTACTGTATTTATTTCCTTTTCTTTCCCTGTCTTCCACATCACTTTCCTTTCACTTATTGCACTTCTGTTAGTTGTTTCCAGACCTAGCCTCTCCACTAGATTAAAAAGCTTTTGGAGGGTGGAGACTGTATCTCACTGATGTTTTACCCTTTATACTTAACACATAGTAGGTACTCTGTAAAGTTTATGGAATGAAATATGAATGAATACTCAGCTGTTACCATACCTATCCCCCGTGGATGTTGTCTCAAGTTTTTCAAGATGTGATTTGACATATGCATTGCTGAGAAGGTTGTTTTAGCACCAGCAGTGTCCTGGCATGCTGTTAGAATTGAAAGACCTACAAGGAGGTTATCCTATATCTCACACCCCTCCTGGCCCTGAGATTCTATGGCCTTTTAATTTCACTTTAGAGAGTTTGTGGTGCTTCTTTCTTTGGCACAAGCTCCACAGAATCTAGGATGAATTGACTGAAATTCATGTCATGAGGTATAAGTGTTTTTGTTAAACCCTGTCAGAAAATTTGTTTTTCAAAGTGATTTTCTCATTTACTTGCAGTTTTCCAAAATAACCCTTAGAAATGTAGTCAATTGCCAGAAACCATATTATTAAAGTAAGACATTAGCAAAAATGGCAGAGTAAGAACCTCTGAAAATTCTCTCCATAATAGCAATGAAAAAACTGGCAGAAATAGAATCAACTTTTTCAGAACTCTAGAAATGAACTAAAGGCTTGTGGCAATCCAGGGAACATTTATTCAAGAAAAATGGCTGCATGTTGATAAGACCAGTGAGCTTTGTGGCATTAGTATTTTCATTCACCGAATTCCCATCCCTTTCTCCTTGGCTCTGCAGTAGCCTTCAAAATCAATAGCCTTCATGCACAGGGAAAACCATCAGCCTGGCAGCCATCAGAGGAGACAGAATAGAGTTGAGACTCCTTTAGAGCCTCATTTCTAGAGAATTGTCATTATTTGATCCGTCTGGAGTTCTGCCAGAAGGCCCCCACTTGTAAGACTGTATTTATTTGGCCTGACACAGAGCTACAGAAAGCCTTTTCCCCAGGACCTTTCTTTTGGAAAATGATTAGAGGCAATCAATTAACTTCTCAGCTGCCTGAAACAATGGATAATATTTCCAGCTAACCACAAAGCTTTGAAGAAAAAGCTGGGGAATGAGATTCCTTGGGGCTTTGGAAAGCTTGGGCATATTCCTGGGAATCTACGAGATTACATGCATGCATAGGGCTGTGCACATGCTCAGGAAAGCCCTCAGTAGGTCCTAAGCTCTCACTCTGGCTGATCTTGAGTTCGGCATAAGCAGAAAGTGAAGACAAAGGCAGAAGACACCGTGTGGCTGAGTGTTGAAGACAGGCCCCAACATGTACACAGAGTCCCTTGGCCAAAACTGGGAGGCTTTTTGGTTCCAGGAATTTAAGGAAATCTTTGTCTAATTATGAGCTGGCCACTAAACTAGCCCAGCAGAGACTTCAGTACAATAATTATTATTAAAGTACAGTGGAACAGGGTGAAGCCTGTTGTCCCTGAGACCTTGTAGAAACTAATTCTTGATCCACCAAGTTATAGATTTGTAGCTCTGCTTGTATAGTCCCTATCTCTTTAAACAGACTGAAAAGGTAGGGAACTCGTATCAGCCTGAATTGGTGGGTTCCTGGTCTCATTGACTTCAAGAATGAAGCCATGGACCCTCGCGGTGAGTGTTACAGTTCTTAAAGATGGTGTGTCTGGAGTTTGTTCCTTCTGATGTTTGGACGTGTTCGGAGTTTCTTCCTCCTGGTGGGTTCGTGGTCTCGCTGGCCTCAGGAGTGAAGCTGCAGACCTTCGCGATCAGTGTTACAGCTCTTAAGGTGGCACTTAAGAACAACTCTTAAGGAGTTGTTCATTTCTCCTGGTGGGTTTGTAGTCTCGCTGGCCTTAGGAGTGAAGCTGCAGACCTTCGTGGTGAGTGTTACAGCTCATAAAGGTGACGTGGACCCAAAGAGTGAACAGGAGCAAGGTTTATTGCAAAGAGCAAAAGAACAAAGCTTCCACAATGTGGAAGGGGGCCAAGCGGGTTGCTGCTGCTGGCTCGGGCAGCCTGCTTTTATTCCCTTATCTGGCCCCACCCACATCCTGCTGATTAGTCCATTTTACAGAGAGCTGATTGGTCTGTTTTGACAGGGTGCTGATTGGTGCATTCACAATCCCTGAGCTAGACACAGAGCACTGACTGATGCATTCACCGTCCTCCAGCCAGACACGAAAGTTCTCCAAGTCCTCACCAGATTAACTAGACATAGAGAACCCACCAGTGCCTCTACAAACCTTGAGCCAGACACAGAGCACCACTTGGTGAGTTCACAAACCCCGAGCTAGACACAGAGCGCCGATCAGTGCATCTACAATCCCCCAGTCAGACACAAAGGCTCTCCAAGTCCCCACCAGACCCAGGAGTCCAGCTGGCTTCACCCAGTGGACTCTGCACCAGGGCCGCAGGCAGAGCTGCTCGCCAGTCCCACGCTGTGCGCCCACACTCCTCAGCCCCTGGGTGGTTGATGGGACCCAGCGCTGTGGAGCAGGGGGCGGCGCTCATTGGGGAGGCTTGGGCTGCACAGGAGCCCACGGGGGGAGACTCTGGCATGGCGGGAGACTCTGGCATGGCGGGCTGCGGTCCCGAGCCCTGCCCCATGGGGAGGCAGCTGAGGCCCCGCGAGAATTGAAGCACAGCGGCAGTGGGCCGGCACTGCTGGGGGATTCGGTGCACCCCCCCCCCACCGCCCGCCGTAGCCTCTGGCCAGGGCTCCAAGCCCCTCACTGCACAGGGTCGGCAATGCCAGCCAGCCGCTCTGAGTGTGGGGCCCACCGAGCCCATGCCCACCCGGAACTCGCGCTGGCCCGGGAGCACCTTGCGCAGCCTCCGTTACCGCCCGCGCCTCTCCCCTCATGCCTCCCGGAAAGCAGAGAGAGCCATCTCTGGCCTCAGCCAGCCCAGAGAGGTGCTGCCACAGTGCAACAGTGGGCCGAAGGGCTCCTCAAGCGCAGCCAGAGTGGGTGCTGAGGCTGAGAAGGCGCCGAGAGTGAGCGAGGGCCGCCAGCATGCCCTCACCTCTCAATCCCCCTTCTAAACAGGATACCCCAACTGCTGTTGGGAATTTGGCCGATGACTGCTCTAGCTACCTCCTGCTGGATAGGGGTGATAAAGGGGCCCTGTGGTTGTAGTGTCCTCCAGAGGGGAGCTCTATAGACCAGTGAGAGTGCCAGCGGGTCGGTTGAGGGGTCCTCGGTAGAAGTTGTTAGTTAAGCTCATTTGGGGTTCCATTTGTAAGACCATCTGTAGCTTGATGGCCTTGATTCTGGAGAAAACAAATATGACAAGAAGGTTAAAGATACAGGGCCCAAAGGTGAGTAACAGCAAGATGGCTGCCACGGGACCTAGAAAGGGGAGAAGCCATGTTGCCCAACTCCAGAGGTTGGTGTAAGAATTTGAAAGGCGTTGTCTGATTTCAGAAGCCTTTTCCTGCAAATGCCGGGAGGCATCTCATACTATCCCTGACTGGTCAGTGTAAAAACAACACTCTTCCCCTAAGAAAGTGCAGAGTCCTCCTTTCTCAGCAGTCAGGAGGTCTAGGCCTAGGCAGTTTTGGAGAGTCACTGCTGCTAAAGAGTCTATTTGGGATTGTAAAGTAAGGATAGATTTGGTTATTTCTTGCAAACTGTCTGAGAAATCCTTTGAGAGTGCGTGGTAGGATAATCAAGTAGATAAACCGGCTATTCCGGTTCCTGTAGCAGTAGCCATTCCTAACCCTATAAATAGGGGTATTACTTGTGTGACTGCACTGACAGACCTGAGCTTTGAGGGGTACTGATAAGGTCTGATTTCCTGGGGCAATATTAATGTTGGGACTTAAAAAGACTAAGGTGCAGGTGCCTGTCCAGTTAGTGGGGAGGCAGATATAGGCCAACATTCCACATAAGAAGAATATACCTTGGCTGGGTAGACAGAAATTTACCCTGGCTTTTAAAGGAATAGGACACACTGTTTTTTCTTTACTGCTTCCATCTCTCTTTCTTTCTCTTTGACTTCTTTGTCTCTCTCTCTTTGACTCCCTCTTTGTCTCTGTTTCTTCCTCTCTCTCTCTCTGACTTTCTGTCTCTTTCTCTCTTTCCTTTCTGCTGGTGTTTCCCTGTCTCTGCCAGCCACTTATGCTACTGTTCTCCCCTATCCTTCCTCTTTTTGATGGCTTTGGCAGTGTAAGACTGCCACCTCCTTGGGTTTTTGCACTGTGTGCAATGACTCCATAATTTCCTTGTGGTATTTAATGGGGGTTTCCCCAGAGGTTAGGAACTCCCTTTCTTTCCATATTGCAGCATGGACATGTAGGATTAGATAAGTGTACTTGCTATCTGTATACACATTTATTCTTTTTCCCTTTCCCAGTTCTAAGACTCGGGTAAGTGCTACTAGTTCTGCTAACTGGGCGCTGGTCCCTGGGGGAAGAGGCTTACTTTCAAGTATGGTTACATCACTAACTGTGGCATAACTTGCCCTTTGTATCCCCTTCTCCACAAATGAACTTCCATCAGTATATAGGTTAAGGTCAGGATTAGCTAAGGGGATTTCTAAGAGATCATCTCAGGCGGCATAAGTCTGGACTATAATTTGTTGGCAGTCATGCTCGATTGGTTCCCCATCCTCTGGGAGAAAAGTGGCAGGGTTGATGGCCACACACGAAAGTATTTGAAGCACCGGTCCCTCAAGGAGTAGCACCTGGTATCTAAGTAGGCGGTTGTCTGACAGCCATAAACTTCCTTTGGCACCTAATATGCCATTTATATCATGAGTAGTCCAGACAGTGAGATCCTTTCCTTGTATTATCTTGATAGCCTCTGACACTAAGACGGCCACTGCCTCAACTATCCATCAACAGTGAGGCCAGCCTTTTGCTACTACATCAATTTCCTTACTTAGGTATGCCACTGGTTGTGGGGTTGTCCCATCAGTCTGAGTAAGGACTCCAAGAGCTATCCCTGCTCTCTCTGTGACGTATAAAGAGAAGTTTTGTCCTGTGGGAAGGCTTAAAGCTGGAGCCTGCTTTAAAGTTTTGAAGGCTGTTTCTGCCTCTAGTTCCCATTCTACTGGATGAGTATTTGCCCTCTGGGTTTTCCTTGATTAGAGTATAGAGGGGCCTGGCTATCTCACTGTATCTGGGGATCCATAGTCGGCAAAAGCAGGGGATTCCAGGGAACCCCTGCAACTGTCTTAATGTCTTAGGGTGAGGATAAGCCGTATAGGCTGTATTCTTTCCTTGCTGAGGGCCCTGGTCCCTCTGGCTAAGATTAGTCCTAGGTATTTGACCTGCTGTAGGCAAAGCTGGACCTTCGACCTGGACACCTTGTACCCTTAATTAGCTAGAAAGTTCAAGAGATCTAGGGTAGCCTGCTGGCACAAGGCTTCCGAACTGGCAGCCAAAAGGAAGTCATCCACATACTGAAGGACCAGAGTGCCTGGACTTGAGAAGTGGCCTAGATCTTGGGCCAGTGCCTGACCAAACAGGTGAGGGCTATCCCTAAACCGTTGGGGCAAGACTGTCCACATAAGTTGGGACGTGTGGTCTGTGGGATCCTCAAAGGCAAAGAGAAACTGGGAGTCAGAGTGCAGAGGAATACAGAATAAGGCATCCTTGAGGTCCGGAACTGTGAACCATTCTGCTTCCTCTGGTATTTGAGAGAGCAGGACATAGGGGTTGGGTACAACTGGATATAGAGGAATTACTGCCTCATTTATGAGTCTAAGATCTTGCACTAGTCTCCACTGACCGTTCGGTTTTTGTACCCCTAGAATTGGGGTGTTGCAGGGACTGCTGCATTTCCTTACTCAGCCTTGAGCTTTTAAATGTTTAACAATGTCCTGTAATCCTTTATGAGCTTCAGGTCTTAAGGGATACTGCCTTTGATAAGGAAAAGTGGTAGGATCTTTTAGCCTGATTTGGACTGGGCGGGCATTTTTTGCCCTTCCAAATTGTCCTTCCAATGCCCCGACTTCAGGGTTGATTCCCTCCTCAAGTAGGGGACAACAAATGGGTAACTTGTTCCCTATATTCATGTAGATAATAGCTCCAGGTTTGGCTAATGTATCCCTCCCTAATAAGGGTGTGGGACTTTCAGGCATAACAAGAAAGGCATGTGAAAAGAGCAAAGTCTCCCAATTACAACTGAGGAGGTGGGAGAAATACCTGGTTACAGGCTGTCCCAGGATTCCTTGGATGGTAACAGACCTTGAGGAAGTCGTCCAGGACAGGAGATTAACACTGAGAAGCTTGCACCAGTGTCCAGGAGGAAGTCTATTTCCTGGCCCTCAATGTTTAAACGTACCCGGGGTTCTGTGAGGGTGATGACATGAGCTGGCGCTTTCCCTGGGCACCCTCAGTCCTGTTGTTGGATCATCTGGTTGGGGGCTTCTGACCCAGAGAACCTTCGTCCTCTGGGGCAGTGCACCTTCCAGTGATTGCCTCAGCATAGTGGACACGGACGAAGGGGCAGCTTATTTCTCATTGGACAGCCTTTTTTAAAAGTGTCCTAATAAACCACACTGATAACAAGCCCTACTGGGTGATTGGCCTGCTCCATTTTCTGTCCTCTCTGAACCACCAAGGTCTGTCTGTCTGAGAGCCATGACTAAGGCTGTGGCCTTTCTCTGACCTCGCTTTTCCTTTTGGGCCTGTTCCTCTTGGTCCCTATTATAGAACACCGAGGTTGCCAGGTTCAATAATGCCTCCAAATTTTGTTCAGGACCCAGGGCTTGCTTTTGGAGCTTTCTCCTGATATCTGCAGCTGATTGGGTAATAAACTTATCTTTTAGAATCAATTGACCCTCAAATGATTCGGGTGACAGGGAGTATACTTTTTTTAAGGCCTCCCGTAGCTGCTCGAGGAAGACAGAAAGATTTTCTTCCTTTCCATGAGTTATGGTGGACATCATTGAATAACTCATGGGCTTTTTTCTAATTCTCCTTAGTCTTTCTAGAACACAGGTCAACAGATGTTTACGACTCCAGTCCCCATGATCTGAGTCAAGGTCCCAATGGGGATCCATACTGCGGATGTCTTGCTGACTGGTAGGGAATTTGTCCCTTTCTTCGGCTGTCATTCTGTCATTTACTTGACTAAGATACCAGGTATCTCCAAAGTCTCAGGCTGCAGCTAAAGGTGCATTATTTTCATTAAAGGCCAGGGTTTGATATAACAGTAGCATGACATCTCTCCAAGTGAGGTCGAAGGTTTGCCCTAGACCCTGTGGGACATCTTTGTACCTATCAGGATCATCTGAAAACTTCCCCAGGTCTGCCCTGATCTGCTTTAAATCAGAGAGGGAGAAGGGGACAGGTACCCGGGTTGGGCCAAATTCCCCTCCCCCTACAGCTTGAAGGGGACATAACTGATAGCCGGCGGGAGGGGGGGGGGATGTTTGTGGTCCTTTGGCGATTTCTTTGCTTATTTCCTTCTGGGCAGGGGAGATTAGAGGAGGATTATCATTAATAGGAAGGGGAGCTATAGGGAGGCTAGGATATGGGGGTAAGCTGAGAGTTCCTCCTGTGGGATGTAAATTGTAAGCTTTGCATAGTTGTGTATTCTCCCTCAATGAAAAGAAAGCTTGGACATAAGGTATTTCACTCCATTTGCCTTCCCTCTTACAGAAAAGGTCAAGTTGCAGTATATTATTGTAATTTGTACTTCCCTCAGGTGGCCATTTTTCCCTATCAGAGAGAAAATATTGGGGCCAAGCCATAGTGCAGAAAAAAAATGAGTTGCCTCTTTTTCAGGGTTTGCAGGTCAAAGTGGTCCCAATGACTTAGGATACATTTCAAGGGTGAGCCTGTTGATGCCTGAGTATTTCCCATCTGAAAGACAAAACTGCCCACAGTTTTGGTTTGTTTTGTTTCTCCCCCGCCCAAGAACCCACAATGGTCCCTGGACCCTGCTGATTGGAATAGTTGTGCTCACTGACGCAGCAGCAGAAGCAACCCCTGCCTAAGAACCTGCAATGGTCCCTGGACCCTGCTGATCAGAATAGTTGCGCTCACCAACGCAGCAGCAGAAACACTAGTTTTCCTCCCAGACCACATGGGGGACCGAGGAAGGTCGGATTTAGTGGCCCTTACTGATGCATTCTTGAAAACCTGCACCCTTGCCTGTCCTTCTAGACCACAAGGAGGACCAAGAAGAATCAGATTTAGTGGCCCTTACTGACGCATTCTCGAAAATCTGTTAGAGTCCTAAGCATTCTCCTGTTAGTACTGGGACTTTACCCATGTCCTATAAAGATGTTATGCCCCAAAAATGAAGTGGAGGGCCATACCCCGAGGGAGGGAAGGGATCTCCAGGGTTGGAATAGTGACACCTTTTGTCCTCACTTATATGAATAGGAAGGATACAATTTCTGAGGCTCCCCATATCCTAGCTTCACCAATAGATTTTGTTAGGCCAGCTTGTCTGAGGAAGGATCCTAAAATTCCAGATAGTCCCCCCTACGATGGGGCTTTGGGCAAAAATTATGTCTTTCTGATTGGTGAGCCAGGGTGCCTAAAGAAGGTAACAGAGTCTTGGAGTTTATACTAGAAGTCATTCTTATAGGAGAAACTAGAAAAGCACCAGAGACAGGGAGTGATTTTTAGAAGCAGGACTAACCTCAGAGAAGAGAGGCGAGAGGAAGTTTGTCTGGCAGGCATTAAGACCCAGGGGGCAAGGGTCAGGATAGATAGGATAGATGGGCAAGTCTCGCTTGGGTGACACGCCTTTGAGAGTTCTGCTCATGGCTGCAGGGTCAACCAACTTGTTGTCGGGACCCCGGAGCTCCATGGCTTTCCTCTCTGTCGACCCTCGGCTCAGCCCAGAGGTACAGGAAAAGCAGAAGCTGGTTCTAGGCAAACCAACGCTCCCAACTCCGAAGAGTCGGGGGTTGTTAGAGAGCCCTTTCCTAGAAAGCCTGACACCCGTGTCTTTCCCTCGGTAGCCACGCTAGTTGTTTTTAACTGGCCGACAGGTGCCCGGTGTTTAGCCCCCGAATTCTAAGGAAAAACAGGACAGAACAGCAAGTGAAAGGAGTCCGATGGTACTCACTGCTTGGCAATAGGTGATAGTCTCACCACTTGGCAATAGGCGATAGTCCCTTCATGGTCGCCAAAATGTGTCTGCAATTGGTGGGTTCTTGGTCTCACTGACTTCAAGAATGAAGCTGTGGACCATCGCGGTGAGTTCTTAAAGATGGTGTGTCTGGAGTTTGTTCCTTCTGATGTTTGGACGTGTTCAGAGTTTCTTCCTTCTGGTGGGTTCGTGGTCTCGCTGGCCTCAGGAGTGAAGCTGCAGACCTTCACGATGAGTGTTACAGCTTTTAAGGTGGCACATCTGGAGTTGTTCGTTCCTCCGGTCGGGAGTTGTTCATTTCTCCTGGTGGGTTTGTAGTCTCACTGGCCTCAGGAGTGAAGCTGCAGACCTTCGTGGTGAGTGTTACAGCTCATAAAGGTGACGTGGACCCAAAGAGTGAGCAGGAGCAAGATTTACTGCAAAGAGCAAAAGAACAAAGCTTCCACAATGTGGAAGGGGACCCAAGCAGGTTGCTGCTGCTGGCTCGGGCAGCCTGCTTTTATTCCCTTATCTGGCCCCACCCCCATCCTTCTGATTGATCCATTTTATAGAGAGCTGATTGGTCCGTTTTGACAGGGTGCCAATTGGCGTGTTCACAATCCCTGAGCTAGACACAGAGCATGGACTGGTGCATTCACAGTCCTCCAGCCAGACACGAAAGTTCTCCAAGTCCTCACCAGATTAACTAGACACAGAGCACCCACTGGTGTGTCTATAAACCTTAAGCCAGACACAGAGCGCCCATCGGTGAGTTCACAAACCCCGAGCTAGACACAGAGCACCGACTGGTGCATCTACAATCCCCCAGTCAGACACAAAGGCTCTCCAAGTCCCCACCAGACCCAGGAGCCCAGCTGGCTTCACCTAGTGGACTCCACACCAGGGCCGCAGGCGGAGCTGCTCGCCAGTCCCACGCCATGTACCCGCACTTCTCAGCCCCTCTGGGCAGTCAATGGGACTGGTCCCTGCAGAGAAGGGGGCATCACTCGTCAGGGAGGCTTAGGTCGCATAGGAGCCCACAGTGGTGGGGAGGCTCAGGCATGGCTGGCTGCAGGTCCTGAGCCCTGCCCCGCGGGGAGGCAGCTAAGGCTCAGCAAGAATTCGAGCACAGCCGGCAGGCCTGTGCTGCCAGGGGACCCGGCACACCCCCCCAGCAGCTGCCAGCCAGGGCGCCAAGCCACTCACTGCCCGGGCCGGCAGCACTGACTGGCCACTCCAAGTGTGAGGCCCACCGAGCCCATGCCCACCCGGAACTTGCGCTGGCCCACAAGTGCCTTGCATGGCCTCGGTTCCCACCCGTGCCTCTCCCCCACACCTCCTCCCAAGCAGAGGGAGCTGGCTCCAGCCTCGGCCAGCCCAGAGAGGGGCTCCCACAGTGCAGCAGTGGGCCAAAGGGCTCCTCAAGCGTGGCCAGAGTGGACGCCGAGGCCGAGGAGATGCCAAGAGCAAGCGAGGGCCGCCAGCATGCCGTCACCTCTCATAGTCCCTATCTCTTTAAACAGACTGGGAAGGCAGGGAACTCATATCAGCCTGATATATGGTTTGTTTACTTTTAAAGGCAAGACAAAGGTAGTTTGTGAAAAATTTGAAATAAAACATATTGCTGTTAATCAGAAGCAATTGTACTGGAAATGATATTTTACTTCTGCACCTCATCCACTTCCCAGATTGCTTTTTCATCTGAGTTCTCCCTATGTAAGACCTGTTCCTCTTTCCTCCCTAGACCCCCATGTACATAATCTTCCCATGTCACTGCTTCTTGTTTCTGTTAATTTCATTTTCTGTTCTTTTATTTGTTCCATACATGTAGCCTTGATTCAGGGATGGCCATGGACTCACATACTGCAATCAGGGTGTCTATCTTTTAAGAGAAGAATCAAGAAGAATAGAGACTATAATGAACTTCTTGCTGGCCTAGCTAGGCCTGAGAGGGGGTGAAGTGCAAGAGTCAAATTCTTTGGCTACCATTTTGATCAGAGCCATCCCAAATGAAGCAGGGCAGTTGTCACAGGCTTCAAAGGGCTTTACTAATTTGACCAGATAACTGGCCAGTGACTCACTGAGACAGGGTTGGCGATAGAGAAATGGTATTTCTTTGGCCAGTACTATAAAAAGACCCAAGGCTTATATGCATACATGCTGTACATTCATCCAATGCCACCCATCCTCACCCCTACGAAGGCAATGCCAGAGAGGTTACCCTTTTCCTACAGTCTACTCAAGTTACTTATTTTCTGATTTTTTCTCTCTTTTTAGGCTACACTAGATGTTCATTTAAAATGGATTTCTTCTGCCTGTGAGGCTTAGAGGGTAGGGTGGGGTGGTACACAGTGTGATTTGCCCTGCCTCAGTCCACCACCTCCTGGGGATGGCCTGACCTGGATAATCATTTTTAGCCTGGTATTTCCTGGGCATGGGCCAGGGGCTGAGGCCAGCAGCAGAGAGGCTAAGATGGCACAGGCTCCCTGTCAGATTTGGTAGTGATGAATTTTCACTGGGGAACAAAATGGCTGTTTCTAACTTCTTTAAATTTGAAACACTGCAGAGACTATCATCTTAGTAATTAAAATATATTGAGGAGAAAGGCTACTTAAATCCCTGAATGATTGGAATTCCGTAAGATATTTTAAGAAAGGTAATATCCCTGGTTAACAGTTTTTTGTTTGGTTGGTTGGTTTTTTTGAGACGGAATCTTGCTGTGTCACCAGGCTGGAGTGCAATGACGCAATCTCGGTTCACTGCAACCTCGGCCTCCCGGGTTCAAGCAATTCTCCTGCTTTAGCCTCCCGAGTAGCTGGGACTACAGGCACGCACCACCATGCCCAGTTAATTTCTGAATTTTTAGTAGAGACGGGGTTTTACCATGTTGGCCAGGCTGGTCTCGATCTCAGCTGTGTTTCTGAAAGTACTTGTACAAATTGTAATTTCAACTTCCAACAAAATATTTATATGATCAAAATAGACTCATTTTTTTTTTATCAGAACAGACTCATTTATATTTAGGAGCATTTATTTCTATGAAAACAACATGCCCTTGGTTAGAAAACAAAAACAAAATAAAATAAAACAATTTATCCTTTCAAGGGATTTCTTTTAGAGAATCTCTGCAGCTACCTGTAGTTGTACAAATGGTCCCCTACTTTCTCTGTGCTCCCCTCCTCATAGGGGCTGATGAGCCCCCATGAGTTAAGAGGTGTGTGTTGAGTATCTTAGCTTTGAACTTGAAATATATTTTCTCATAGATATAGCACCATAAACTATGAAATAAACTATCAATTTAAATTTTCTAGTTACAGATTAAAATAGGTTTTGTGGGCTGGCTTGGAAATATGTTTACTATTTACAATATAATATCTCTCAAAAAATTATTATTATTTATTTTTTTAAGGAGATGGGGGTTGACACTGAAAGTTCCAAGCTTCTAATCATGGCTTAGTCCTTCTGGTAACCAGCCTCCATCCAGAAGCCCACCAAGAGATACTTCATTAGAACAGAAGATGCTCTTATCACCCAGGAAATTCATTAGGAGCTCTATGTCAGGAACCAGGGAGAAAGGCCAAATTTCAGAACAAAAGTGAATTTGAGGAAAAGGTCTGCTAAAAGACTCAAGATTGACTTATGAAGGGGTACTATCTCAAAAGTTCTTTGTAACTAATATTCTGAGAGAGGCCAGGTGTGGTGGCTCAAGCCTGTAATTCCAACACTTTGAAAGTCTGAGGTGGGAGGATTGCTTGAGGCCAGCAGTTCAAGACCACCCTGGCTAATACAGTGAAACCCCATCTCTTTTGGTACAAAAGTGAATTTGAATTTTAACTCCTCCCATATTGCATGGTCATAAGTTCGAAAAGTATGGCTTGTGAACTAGTGAGGTTTAGTTATATTTTGGGGGATACTTTATCTTCAGAGATAACCATAGTTGTGTGAGATAGGAAAATCAAACTGTTTTCTACTCTGACACTCACCACTCAATTCTTGTGATACCACATACCATGCAATTCTCCACAAGATACCAATAGTGTACCCTATAATTTAATTCAATTCTGACACTATCTGTCTGGAGTTAGAGTAAGATTCCATAGGCTGACAGCTCAGTTCCACAAGACTGCCCCACTTCAGATGCCAGTCATAAGTCCCAGCTATATGTGCTTCTGACTGACCAGCTATAAATTGGGGTTCCCATGACCCTCTCCTCGTGTTCCATAATCTAGGATGACTCACTGAACTCAGGGAAACATTTTATTATGTTTACCCATTTATTATAAAGAATATCACAAAGGGTATAGATGGACAGCCAGATGGAGGAGATGCATAGGGCAAGGCATATGGAAAGGAACACAGAGCAACCATGCCCTCTTTAGGCATACCACCCCCCAGACACTTCCACATATTCAGCAACCCAGAAGTTCACCAAATCCCACAGTCCAGGGATTTTTATGAAGTCAATTTTTGACTCAGTCTCCACCCTTCCCAAAGGATGGGGGTTGGGACTGAAAGTTCCAAGCTTCTAATCATGGCTTAGTCTTTCTGGTAACCAGCCTCCATCCAGAAGCCCACCAAGAGATACTTCATTAGAACAGAAGATGCTCTTATCACCCAGGAAATTCACTAGGAGCTCTATGTCAGGAACCAGGCAGAGAGGCCAAATTTCAGAACAAAAGATGCACATAGTATCCCTATCACTCACCATAACAAAGGTTTTAGGAGCACTGTGCCAGAAAACAGGGATAGAAACTAAATATATATTTCTTATTATATCTTAATAGTCATCTGTGAATACCAAGAACAAATTATATTTACCGTTAACTTCAAGATCCTTCTTTGCAGAAGCCATATGTGAATAAAATGGCAAATAAAAATATTATGAAAACATCTGATCTTCCAGCTAAAATATTACTATATACACAGTTGTACAAACATTCAGGCTTGTCACAGCACCTTCCAAGCCACTGGCCACTGGAAACCTCGCAATACAAACCTCATGATATTCCCTGTGACATGGGCAGGAGTTAGGTGTGCATGTATTGTATCACCCCAATACACTCAGAGTAGGGGAAGCTCGATAATGGGCTATTTACAAAGAAGGCCCTATGGTATAAAATGTTTTGAAGTAACTGTGGCCAAATGATTTTTTAGAGATGGTGTTAAATGGAACTTTGAGAAAGGGAAGGTCAAAAGAGATGGTCAAGAGGAAATCCTTCAGCTAAAGGATTTAGAGGTCTTGTGAGTGTCTTTGTTCCTCAAGGAAAAGGAATTGCTCTCATTAGATTCAAGCTGCTGACCTTTCACCTTCAGAGCAAAGGTAATAATCAGTCAGCCACAGAGGTAAGCCCCTTCTATTAAATTTTACTTAAGTTTCTTTCATTTTCTTTCAGTTTTATCCAAGTATGAAAACCAGATTACTATTTTCACTGACTACCTAGAAGAATATCCAGATACAGATGAGCTGGTATGGATCTTAGGGAAGCAGCATCTCCTTAAAACAGGTAAGATTTGGTAGCATTTGTCTGTAAGAACCCAGATGAGGTAGGCACCTGTGGTTCAGGGTTTGTACTTTTTCTTCTTGGGTTGGTGTAAAGGTAAACTGTGGCTGGAGCTGAACCGGGAACGAAGACACAAGGCAAATGGCAGTGAGAATAGCCTTTATTAGGACTCGTGGGCAAGGTTCCTCGGTCCAAAGGTGTGGGCCGAGGAAGTCGTGCTGAGGGAGGAGGGTAGGGGCTTTTTATAGCCTGAGAGGTAGGGAAGCTGGTTGTGCAAACAGGGCCTGGGGGGTATTGAAACTACTAGGGCAGGAGTTGAGTAAGGGTCATGAGGAAGGGGTCTTTGGAAACTGTCAACCGAAACTGCTGTTTACGAACTTGTGGAATGCAGGTGAGCTGCAGGTCATGGGGGAGTGTGGTTGCCCAGCCAGAACTCTGACGCATGTAAGTCTGCGGGTATGTACAAGGGTGAAGGGAGTCTTTAACAAAAGGCCTGCTACACCGGGTAATGCCGCCATGTTGAGTCTAGATTCCTGCCTAACAGTTGGCAGAGCATTTTCTTGCTTAATGTTAATGCTACTCTGAGGTGGATTTACCTTGTAGTCAACGGAGCTTAAGTCTCAGAACTTTTGCTTGGACAGGCCCCTTCCAAGGCCCCGAAAGGCCCTAGTAGTGAGTTTACATGGTTATAGGTTTTTGCACAATTTGCACAGGTAATATATTTTTATTCTGTTCCTTAAAGGAGAATCCCCAAATTCTAGAAGCCTTGGGTTTCAAAAAACACGGACCCACTCCTGGTATCACTAACCAGTCTCTAGCCTTTCGTGATTGGGCTACATATTTATTACTCTCACATACTTCTCTGGCTAGATAAAAACACTCAGGGACTTCTAGATAACCCATGGATCTCAGAAACAATATCAGACCTAGTAACTTTTTCTTATGTTTTAGATCTTTTGCTGATCGTAGCACTGTCTCAGTTTATTCTGATTTTGTATAGAACTTTTAGCCACTACAGCTAGATGGAAAGGAGGCTTTAATTTTTCTTCCTTACCATTACATTCTTATAGATTGGTAAAGAAAGACCTTTTAACCTGAAACTGCTAACAACCCAGCACCCAGATAAAGCCAGAGCTTGGAAAGAGGCAGCTCTGAGATTTGTATCTTTCTGAGGAGACATCCTCTTCACAGGCCCTCACTTAGCTTGGAGGAAGGAACAGGAAGAGGCTGATGAAAAGGCAGGAGAGGAAGTTAGGCATTGTCAGCTCCTCATGAGCCTGGCTTCATTATTTTGATTGGAGAATTGTGAACAGTGGAAAGCCTGGAGCTAGTGATTAGGAGACCTTTTTTATTTAGACTCTTCTAACTCAGGTAAGTCACTTTCTCTTTCTGGATCTTAACTTCCTTCAGTGGTACTTAAAATGAGGGGATTGGAGGGAATCTTCTAATTCTGCATTCCATGACAACAGGAATCCCCAGGTTGCCAAATCCACTCATATTCAAATGTTAAATTGGGAAGTGCCTTTCAAAGTGAAATCATCGTTAAAATGTCCATACAACTTCCCCAGCATAAAGCCACACAGGAAGGCATAAAGACTGTCAGAGGCAGGAGTGAGGGTGTGGACATTTAAGAGGACGGGTATATAACAGCTAACATTTATCATAGGTTCACTGCGTACTATTCACCATGTAAGCACTTTACGTGTATTATCTTTTGAATACTCACAACTCAATGAAGTAGGTACTATAATTCTCCCCATTTATGGATGAGGAAACTGAAGCCCGGAGAGGTTAAGTTAACCAGCTTACACGGCTGGTAAGTAGCAGAGTCAGGGTTCAAACCCAATCAAAGTATGACTTCAGGTGTCTTACTATTAACCATTGTACATCTTCCCTGAATGTGCTAGGCACTGGGGCATGGAAGGGACGGAAAATATAGATAGCTCAACTTTCCGACTTGCTCCAAAGAAAAGGAAGACAGAAAATAGAAACTATTGGCCCAAAGTAGATTTCCCTTTGTTCTTTTTAAGTGCAGTGACTATAAATTCTATACAGAATATAATACAGACATGTTGTTGAGAAGAGGGAGAGAGGTGACTAAGAAAGATAGTCACATCTAAGTACAGATAAAAATGTGGAAGCCATATTGTGGCCCATCAAAGTAAATTTATGTCATAAAATACGAGAAAGCATGCTTTGAAAAAAGACACAAAAACATTTGTGATATTATATATGCATTTAGATTATAAGTGCCGGTTGCACTAGGTGCTATAGATACATTTCTTATACACCTAATTTGCTTAGTAGGGCATTTCCTTTTTATTTAAAGATGCATGTGTGCATGCATAGACACACATGCACACACACAAACAAGCCAACCAATAGTTTTTGTTTTGTTTTATTTTGTTTTGCTTAAGACAAGGTCTCTCTGTTACTCAGGCTAGAATACAGTGGTGATCATAGCTCACTGCAGCCTCGAACTCCTGGATTCAAGTGATCCTCATACCTCATTTTTTTTTTAGAGATGGGGTCTCACTATGTTGTCCAGGCTGGTCTTGAATTCCTGGCCTCAAGCAATCTCCCTGTCTCAGCCTCCCAAAGCACTGGGATTAGAGGTGTGAGTTGCTGGGCCCAGCCAAACCTCTAGTTTTAGATAAGGGATGATGGGTGCTGATACAAGATCCAGCCAACCATCATTCAGGCTGGGGCTGATAGTCTTGTTAGTGGGTTCTCTAGGATCCTTAATTTTCTTATTCCTTGTCTTTTGGCAATGATCCCAGTGTTTGTAACTGTCAGGACTGTGGAATTCAGTGAAAAGATGACAGGAGCTACCCAATGTCATTACACCAGTCAAGTAGCTCTGGTCAAACCATAGGTTGGGAGAAATACTGAAATTATTTGGTTAAAATGAGAATGGGTTTCCTGTGAATTTACCTAGCCCCATAATAATGGAATTGACTGGTTATTTGGAATTAAGTTGGCAGCTGGCTCAGAAGTAAAGGTGGGTATTTTTAGATATGGTGATTTAATTTTAATTTTACATTTAATTACAGAAAAATCTAAGCTGTTGTCTGATATAAGTGCTCGTCTATGGTTTACATACAGAAGGAAATTTTCACCAATTGGTAGGTATATCATTTGTTTTACTGTGCTTTGTTCCTTGTGGATAGCTTGCCTGAGGTTATCAGTGACTTCATAGAAACCTCAGAATTAATTGCTCACTATAGCAAAGAATTTGATTTAGGGGACTAGGTAAATCTTACACTTCATCCAAAAGTTTCATTGCTAAAGTATCCTTTCACATATGGCTCTATGGCATTGAGGGGTCATGACTGTATACTTTTGACCCCACCTCCAAGTGTTCAGGCACCAGATGATATTACTTGTTATACTTTTGAGATTAAGGGGAAAAATCACGTAAGCCTTTAATTTGTATAATATATATTAAATTACAATCCACTGCATTGTGGAACTACTTGATTATTAATGAAAATTGTGTCTTGAAAGAAAGAAAATAATTTATTTGGGTTTTTTCCCCCTTATGACATGAAAGCACCTTGCCATTGAGAGACAAATTACAGTAGTTTCCTTGGAACTAATTCTAGGCTGTTACCAGCTGTCAACTAGAAAAAAGGACAATTCAATAGGTAAAGTGAATGTGCTGTTTTCATAAAGGATATACAACACATTTGTAAGTAGGGTGGCTACTTCCTAGTATCATGGCCCTGTAGGAAAAGGGCCTACAAATAGTGAAATTTACTCTTCTAAGAGGACACTAGAATGAAATCAATCTTTCTGTTCAGTGCCAAAAATGAAGGTCACACAGACTTTTCCTTTTTTTTTTTTTCTCTCCCCAGAAATACACCAGTCAGTAACAAACAAAAGAACAATGTTTAGTAACCAGTGGTTCTGAACTGTTAACTTTCTCTGGCTGTGGAGCTCTTTGCAAGGCTGGAAAATATTTCTAATTTTACTCTGCCAATATTTTGGCAATAGATGATCTCTTCTTTATGTGGGCCTCATTGCATCTTTTCCCTACTAATCTGGCCAATAATCCCCGCATTAGCAACAATCAAAAGGCACCCCTTCCAGGTCATAAATTGACTCCCTCCTTCCCATCTTGTTGTTGTAACTTTCCTTCAGTCCCCACAACTAAAAGAAAGGGGTGACCACCTTGACCCACTTGTCTTACAAGATTGATGAGCCCCTTTGAAGTTAGTCTTCTGAGATCGTGCTTATAGCATATTTTTCCATTTCCACACTGGGAA
Source organism: Theropithecus gelada (assembly GCF_003255815.1). Lineage (NCBI taxonomy): Eukaryota > Metazoa > Chordata > Mammalia > Primates > Cercopithecidae > Theropithecus > Theropithecus gelada. The sequence goes on from NC_037689.1 coordinate 106,142,941, forward strand.
AAGAAAACAATGAAAACAACATACCTGTCTGCCATTCAAGTTATCTGATTTCATTGGCCCCTTGGAAAAGAATATTGAGCTCACCCTGGCCTCACATGTGGGATTTTCTTTGCATAAGGTGTTCTTAAAATAGAACCTGTTGTCTTATTTCATTTATTAACTAATTTTATACCTTTTAAAGATACATTTCTAATTCATTAATATGGGTTTAAATTATGATCATACTCAAAACATCAAGTATTTGTGTCATCCTCTGTGGGTTCTAGAACACTTTTACAGATATTCTCTCAGTTCTTACAATACCCACTGATAGTAGGCAGAGTATGTATTATTATGCTCAGCCTATAGATGAGATTTAGATTAGATAACTAGAGACTGGTCTTCCGATGCCTCATCTAGGGATCTTTCCCCTATTTTACAATGTCCTTCTTGCTGTTCAGATCTTCATAATATATATTCAGAATAGTCATGAGCCTTCCAAATCTCTTTGACCATTTTGATGATTGCCTTTGGTAGTATTTGTTCTTTACCTAAGTAAGACTGGCTTCCCTGAGAATTTCAGGGCCATGCAAGTGAGCTATGCAAGGCAAGGTTTGGGTCTGGCAGATGATGACATGGAATGGACTAAGGGTTGGTATTCATACATGGCAGTCACCTACCAAAATTGCATGTATACCTAGAAGTCTTCAAGCAGAAAACATAAGGGACACATTTAGTTCATTTGCTTGTTTTATGTTTGGCTGTAGAACTTGTTTTGGTTGACTCAGTACTATGTTTGCAAGTTCCAACTGTATACCCAAATCTTGTTTGATCTGTGGGTATATCTGTTACCTCGCTTTTCAGAGTATATATATTTGCCTGTCTTGTGTGAGTCCTAAATATGCTGATGTTTCAGGAAAGGGCAATTTGAGGAACCCATATTCATTCCCTTCCATTTTGCCAACAGGGGGAACGGGCCCTTCATCAGATGCTGGTTGGGGATGTATGCTACGCTGTGGACAGATGATGCTGGCTCAAGCCCTTATCTGTAGACACTTGGGAAGGGGTGAGTTAAATTTGTTTTATAAACTTTCTCAGAGACCTCTGCAGTGTCACTTGCTGCTATTGATTTAGCTTGATGCTGAGCCTTGGGAACATTCAGTAATAAACTTGTAGGTCTTAAAGTGCTCTCTGCAAGCTCAAGTGGTGGGGCTGACAAGTCAACAAAGCCCCTCATAAGAAGGAAACAGCTAGTGTTTCCTTGTGAGTCACCAAGCCAGGGAGTTATTTTCCTGGGACAGAACTGAACATTGAGGGAGGTGTGTCATTTATCCTTTCCATCTTTGCTATTGTTTGAGTAAGTCCTTAGAAATGCAAGATAACAAAGGCAGCAGGAAAAAGGGTGTGGTGGTAAGTCTGTTTCTTGACCTCATTTAAGATATCTGCCTGGTGAAGGATGTAAGTGACCTAAAGGAAGTACATAGAGGGAGCTGGTACTATTTTGGTTTTGGTTCACTAAGGATGTCCAGCTGATGATGAAGGAATCTTTAAATTTGCTTCCTTGGGAGGACATTCAATTAAGAGCCTTCTGATAATGGTTGTTGGAACTCTTTTTTTTTTTTTTTTTTTTTTTTTTGAGTCAGAGTTTCGCTTTGTCTCCCAGGCTGGAGTGTAGTGGTGCGATCTTGGCTCACTGCAACCTGTGACCCCCGGGTTCAAGCGATTCTCCACCTCAGCCTCCTGAGTAGCTGGGATTATAGGTGCCTACCACCACGCCTGGACGCCTGGCTGATTTTTGTATTTTTAGTAGAGATGGGGTTTTGCCATGTTGGCCAGGCTGATCTCGAACTCCTGACCTCAGATGATCCACCCACCTCGGCCTCCCAAAGTGCTAGGATTATAGGCATGAGCCACTGTGCCCGGCTGGTTGTTGGAACTCTTGAGTCTTGCTTTCTTAAAACATGTACATGCTTCCCTATGGGCATCTGAAGGATGGGGTTGGCTGCATGCCAGTTCAGGCACTTAGGTGAAGGTCCAGTTAGACTTGGGGATGAGACAGTGAAAGGACACTTTGGATGAAATTGGGCTGCTGAACTCATTGGCTGTTGCTAATTGAGGTTCAGAAGTATAGAAGCATCATTTTCCTTTTCCCACTGTGCAAACTCACAGATTTTGCTACAGCTTTCAGAGAGGATTGGAGAAGGGCCCAGGGAGGTTTCAGGGCTTATTGCCTTCTCTTCAGGGTTTGGGATATCCTGCTTGCCCTGGGTAGTATAATAATTTCCATTTTACAAATGAGGAAACCAAAGCTCAGGGAAGTGATGTGATTTACCCAGGGTAAAACAGCAAGAAATTGAAGATTTGGGGATAAAATAAAGATATTCCAACTCCTTGTCCAGTGATTTCCCTTGTTTATACATGCTTCTTGGTATAGATCCATTCTCACTATTTAATTTTTTTTTTCATTTATAACACACTTCAAAATGATTATTTTGGAAGCGAGTTCTGGAAGTAGGGAGCAAACTGGAAAAAAAAAACCTCCACAGTCAGCAGTCTCAATTGTTTTAATACAAAAGCAAGTAGCAGGAAGAAGTTGGAAATAGATCTTGTAGCTAAAATGAGTTAAAAGAGTAATTTTGTAAAGATGTCTTTTGGATTGTTTCCTATTCAGCTATTTTAAAATTAAGGTAGAGTATTCACTTACCATTGTCGTCAGCAAATATTTAGTGGCATTTAGCAGCCAGCTAATTAGGATTTCCTCAGACTTGGACAATTTGGTAGCTAATGAAAAGAAGTTGGATGTGGTTCCAAATTCTGAAGGCTGTGCTGGATCCAAAGTTAAAAACTTTGGTTTTAGCAACACTAGAAGCAAAAAATAACTGAAGAGTCTTGAGATAATGGCCTTTGGCTTCAAGTGTAGTTCAGTCTTTATTTCAAACTCTCTCTAAAACCTCAGGAGAGAAATTTGTCTTGGAAGCAAACTAAGCCTCAAGAATCTGTCCCATTAGCCAGTGTTTCTAGAGCTGAGAGGATTGCAGTGATTACAGAGAGTTTTTGCAGTTGTCCTCAGTAAGTTACAAATGACCTCTGTAGGATTTAGGGGGCTGTGCTGAAGGCACAGACGGTATCCCTACAGATGTAGTTATTTTGGCTTTGGTCTTAGGGAAACCTTGAACACCTGATAGCACAGTTATTTGTTTTCCCAAAGCTCAGCATGGACTTTTTAAAAGGTGGTGTAAAAACGACAGCATGCAATTTTTTTAAGCTTCCTTAGTTGTGAGCTGTGTATATTCCCCTGTGAACTGTTGTGTATCAAAATAGCACTTCTTACCCGTGAGATCCTTTTGTCAATGCTGCCAAAATATAAGAGCAAAAGCCATTGCCGTCTATGTGGAGATGAGACGCTATGGCATCTGGCTTATATATCGATGTACTGCCGGGCTTTGTGGTGACCTCCTGTTCACTGAGTAACTGGCCAGAAAGGCCTTTGTGACGTTGTTTTTATATAATATTGATCCAGCTCTTGGGCTAAGTCAATTCCTTGGTCAACTTCTTGTTTTGCTTTTACTGTATACCCACTGAGTCTTTGAAAGCAATCACTTTCCAGATGTCTTTGTTATCAAAATGAAAGATACTTAGGAAGGTTCTAACTTGATCATTCCTGCCTTCTAGATGTGGTGCCTTTGTTTTCCTTCTAACTTTGTAGTTACAATAAAAGTGCAGAGAGGTAATAAACAGTTATAAAAATGTTTCTAACACATTTTTTTTTTCTTAAAAAGACTGGAGCTGGGAGAAACAAAAAGAACAACCCAAAGAATACCAACGCATCCTACAGTGTTTCTTAGATAGAAAAGATTGTTGCTACTCTATCCATCAAATGGGTAAGGTCATAAATCAATAGTTTAAAGGCAGTGCCTATTCCTGTTCCTTCTCTTCCCTTGCCTTATATGTGGCTCCATTAAGTTGTCCATCTGCTTAATTATTTATGCAAAAAATTAGGAGTTTGTGGCTTACTGGAAGATCGTTTGCTAACATGTTAATTTTTTCCACATAAAAACAGCACAAATGGGTGTAGGAGAAGGGAAATCAATTGGAGAATGGTTTGGACCAAATACAGTTGCACAGGTGTTAAAGTAAGTAAAAGAGTCTGGCGCCTGCCTTATTCTGCTGTCTCCTATGCTTCCCTCCCTAGACAACTAAACCTCCCATCAACCTAGGTATTCTTGCAATCCCTCTAAGCTACTCTTCCCACTAAACCATCAAATATCTGTGCCATTTTGCTCAGATGGCTCTTTTAAATGTGTAAGCATGGATATCTGTCTTGGTATATCAGAGTTATATTTACTGATAGCAGTATATGTGGCTGTATCCTAGGACTCATTCAGTGTCTCATGCTGCAGATTGATGCTCATGTGCCTGGGAGCCACTGGCCTGAGGGTCCCTTTGAAGCCAAAAGTTTCATACTAAGTGGTAGAGGCTAAGCCAGCCTAAGCAAGAAATGGACCCCCACAGGGCTCCTACATGCACTACATAATATTTAAAAACCCTGTTCATTCAGCTTTTTCTTTGTACCTTTACTGTGCTAAGTTCTGGGTGTGCAGAAATAAACTTGACATAGTCCTTGCCTCAAGGAACTCACCAGCTATTGGGGGAGACAAACCCCAGGGAAGTCTTGGAATCAGTTTGTCATCTCATAGCAGACTCAAGGTGTCCCACCATGGTATTCCAGTTGTCTTGTTAAATACCAGAATTCACCTTCCACAGCAAGAGGCAAGGTGGAGAGGTCAGGACCAACTTTTTGAAAGCAAATGGGGTGAGTGATGTTAGTACTTTTACACCTGCAGACCACTTTACCTGTTGTCACTCTCCTTCCTAACAACCTATCACTGATGGAAACTCCATGAGGGCAGAGATTGTATTTATCTTGTTCACTCTGTAACACTAGCACATAGAACTGCCTGGCACGTGTAAGTACGCAATAAATGCTCGATGAATAAATGAAAATGGCAGCCAGAATCTGGGGCCAGATTTAGGGATCAGAAGATTGAAACCTTCTGGCCTCCTTTGGTGTAGAACATTAAGCTCCTGGGCACTATAGGGGGACCTATTCCATGCAAAGTACAGATGGGACCCTGTTTCTATTACTAACCAGTCTTCAGTGAACTAGAATGCTTTGGGAATGTGTCTGTGAGGGGAGTGGCCTGGATTTTTTGGGGACCCAAGGAAAATCTGTATTGACTTTACTCCTTCCTAACAATGTAACCTCTCTGAGGCTGCTTTCTTGCCATAGTCAGAGTGCCTTTTGGGCATCGCTGACTCTGCTGAGTGAAAATCTGGCAGTGTTTCAGGAATCACTGTATGAACGTGGTGTGGAAAGTATAAGAGATTAGAATGGCTGTGCGGAGCCCAAAACCCAGCTTGAAATGGTTGGTGTTAAAACAATATCCTTCAGAATTTGCTTCTTTCTTCTAAATTTTAAGGTTACCAACAACAAAGTGGAAACCTAGATTTTATTTTTTTATTTTTTTTAGACAGAGTCTCACTCTGTCGCCCAGGCTGGAGTGCAGTGGCACAATCTCGGCTCACTGCAACCTCCACCTCCCAGGGTCAAGCATTCTCCTGCCTCAGCCTCCCGAGTAGCTGGGATTATAGGTGCCTACTACCACGCCCAGTGAATTTTTGTATTTTTAGTAGAGATGGGGTTTCACCATGTTGACCAGGCTGATCTTGAATTTCTGACCTCGTGATCCACCCGTTTCGACCTCCCAAAGTGCTGGGATTACAGGCGTGAACCACCATGCTTGGTGTAGATTTTTTAAAGAATGTAAATGGGTTCCAATTCATCATGATCATTAGCATTAACAACAGCATATTATTATTATATTATTGTTATTCTTCTGGAGAAAGATAATACATTAAAATGAATGAAATACAAGGGTAATGGTAGTTAACTTCCTGGGAGCTACCTGGTAGAGAGACTGTGTTTTCTTTGGTCCATTGAGACTGGTCTTTACCCACACATCCCAGAAATAGCCAGGTTAAACATGGCCTCATTTAACTGGCAAGGGAAGAAGAAGGAAAGGGAGAAATAGGTGGGGTACTTTACATAGACCTCAGATCATCTCTCTTTTAAAGGGGTTTTCTTTCTAATATACCATAAAGTCCTGCAGTTCAGCATGGTGGCTCTCTTCAGCTGCTGACCAGTAAAGCTCGGCACCCAAGTCAATCTGCGGCCTATGTCACTTGAGAGGTATTCTCAGGGCAGCTGGGGAGTGGTAGAAGTGATCTCTCTCTCTCTGTCCCCTCTACCCACTGTCTCTCTCTCTCTCTGTCCCCTCTACCCACTGTCTCTCTCTCTCTCTCTGGGTTTACCTGGAACATATTCTCCATATTATCTGTGATCCCAAACAAATGTCTATTTTTTATGGACAGCTTCCTTTAAAAAAAATTTTTTTTTACAGTTTCCCTTTTGAAAAATGAAAATTCAGTAAGTCAGAATGTCTTTTATTTAAGAAAACAAAGTCTCTTGGGACTTTGAGAGCAGATGCACGGGTAACTTTTCTTTTTTCCCCAGTAGGTGTCCCATCATTTTGTGAAGTAGACTTCTCCAGCTTGTAAAGCAGAAACTTCTTTTTGAGGTTCAGATACAGTGACTCAGGGACATTCTCAAGGTCTCTAGATGTGGAGCGTCCCAGAGCTCTGGCAAAGAAGCCGAGCTAACCTGAACACCAGCTTTTCTGTGGCTCAGTGTTGGTGACTTTAGGAACACTGGGCATAAATTGTACTGTTTTCTGCTGATATTTCCATCTTCCCAAATTGTGACTTCCTTATACATTGCTTTGCAGAAAACTTGCTTTATTTGATGAATGGAATTCCTTGGCTGTTTATGTTTCAATGGATAACACAGTGGTCATTGAAGATATCAGTGAGTTACCAGTCTGTTTAACTTCCCAGCTGATGGGTGATGAGTTCCTTCCTCACCATTCAGAATTCTGGGACTCAAGAGAGTCTCTCTGGTCTTCCCCACCAGGGCAGGGGAGCTTAGGGGAGCACAGGGCTCTGATTCTTTCTTTTCAGTTTTCTGAGAGGGAGAACACCATTAGAGGGGCCGTGCTGCTCCTCAGTGAGGTACCACACTCCTTCCCTGCAGAAAACACAAAGTGCATGTAATTTATTCAACCACCAACAGATCTTTCATGGAGGCTCACCCTTGTCCAGGCCTGTGATTCCTGCACTGAGGAGTCAGAGCAACCTAAAGATACAGTCCCTGTCTCAAAAGCCCTGGCAGACTTGAGAAATGAGATTCTTACAATGAGCCCAGAATCCCTATTGGGAGCTAAACAAGTACCCTGCGGCCGGAATGAAAGCATGAGCCCTAGAGGAATGGCCTGGGCTTCGTGCGGGTGGGGAGTCAGCTGAACCCTGGTGGTAGAGGAGAGGGCCCTCTAGGCAGGGTGGGGGGCATGTGAGGTTCCCCTTAGTTTTGATATTGGAGTATCTTCTAGGGCTGAAGACTCCTTACTTATCCAATTTTCTGTTCTTCCATTTCTAGAAAAAATGTGCCGTGTCCTTCCCTTGAGTGCTGACACAGCTGGTGACAGGCCTCTCGATTATTTGACTGCTTCAAACCAGAGTAAGGGCACCTCTGCCCACTGCCCAGCCTGGAAGCCCCTGCTGCTCATTGTGCCCCTTCGCCTGGGCATAAACCAAATCAATCCTGTCTATGTTGATGCATTCAAAGTAAGTCACTTCTTTCCCCGAGCCCATTGCTGCCTGCCCATCACACTGCCATCTCAGCACAGAGATCCGTGAGCAGCAGTCCACAAGTGAGTTGAGAATCTTGCATTCTCTTTCTCTCCAGGAGTGTTTTAAGATGCCACAGTCTTTAGGGGCATTAGGAGGAAAACCAAATAACGCGTATTATTTCATAGGATTCTTAGGTAAGAAAGGAGGAATCACAAGTAAGTCATCGTGGGCTGTGGGAGGGCGTGGGGACAAGGTTTGCATGGGAGACCAGGCAATTCCAGTTAGTGGGTTCCCATCTAGCCCAGGGATGCCACGGCCTCTGGTCAACTCCTTCTGTCTCCAGCCTAACTAACGGAGAGTTATGTTTCTGTGTGCCTGACAGAAAGCAGGTCCAATTTCAATGCCTTTACTTCCTTACTTCTTGATAAGATGGTTCCATTGCTTTCCCACTGGATAGCCCCAAGGTCACAGCATTGCTCCAGCACATCTCTCTCCTGCCTGTGGGGCCCAGGGTGGTGGAATTTCAATCCCTTGACTTTGCCAATATCTCTCTTATTAGGGCCTGCTGGCTCATTGTTCAGAGCTGTGACAGGGTGGGAATTAGAGGAGGCAAAGACAGAAGTATCCTTTTCCTGAGAATGGGGACTAAGCCTTAAAACCACTAACCTCTTAATGTGGACCGAGCAAGCAGCCCAACATTGCCTGCATAGGAAGGCACCTCTGGAAACCCAGTCTCTTGACTCACTAGCTATGACCAGAGACATTTGAGGTCCTTGGTACACAAGGTAAGCTAGCCTAGTGCTTCTGAAGCTTTAGCATGCACGTGAATCACCTTGAGAGCCTATTGGAGTGCAGGTTCAGTAGGTTTTGGGTGGGGCCTGAGAGTCTGCATTTCTAACTAGGTGGTGCCGATGCTGCTGGTCCACAGACCATACTTTGCATACAAGGGCCTAAATACCTGGTTAGTGTTGAAGAGCATGTGTTAGAGAGTGATGTGGCCAGGAAAATTTGGTACAGGACACCTGTTGCAGGGGTGGGATGGTCTGAGACTTGGCCTCAAGAAAGTTATGAGCTCAGATTGGTTGACAAAGAAAGGAGAGCTACAGGAGTTACAAGGGAATGGCATGAGGGCATGTGCAAAGGACAGGGCAGAGATGGCCTTAGTCATCCTCCCCAACACATCTCCTCTTGGACATTCAGGGAGGTGAGGTGGGATGGGAACAGACACACCTGGCTTTGCATGCCAATCCCCCATTTGCTACTGTGTGACTTCAGGAAAAAGATACCAGTATTCAGTCTCAGGTTCCTCTTATGTAAAATAGGGTTAATGCCTGACTCACCCTATTGTCACCTTACAGTAAAGCGTTCAGCCAGGCATATAGGACAGTCAGTGAAAGGTGGCTGCACCTTGCTTGACCCCAACACCTCTTTCCTTTGCCAGCCCCTTCTTCCTCTCTTTAGGTTGGCAGGGGGCGGGGGGCAGGGGGCGGGGCGCAGGGATTGCACAGCTGCCTCTGTTTTCTCTAATGCTGCTATCTATTGGTTGAGCCTAAGAATTACAGCTAAATGGAAAATGTAGAGCCTGTAAAGGCTTTTATTTTTCTAAGTATAAAACCTAGTATTTGGAGTTCTGCAAAATCAGATGCCCTCTGTTCCTAAGCACGTGGGTTCAAAGAAAATGTTGCAAAAAATAGATTTCCAGTTGTTCATGCTTGACTTAGTCCCTTCAGGCGGCTATAACAGAATAGTATAGACGAGGTGGCTTTATAAACAACAGAAATTTATGTCTCACTGTTCTAGAGGCACTGTTACCTTGTGTACCAAGGACCTCAAATGTCTCACTGTTCTAGAGGTCCAAGATCCAGGCACTGGCAGATTCGGTGTCTGGTGAGAGCCCACTTCCTGGTTAATAGATGGCTGTTATCTTGCTGTGTCCTCACATGGCAGAAGAAGCAAAGGAGCTTTCTGGAGTCTCTTTTATGAAGGCACTAATCCATTCATAGGGGCTCCACCCTCATGACTAAATCACCTCCCAAAGGCCCCACTTCCTAGTACCATCATATTGGGGGTTAGGATTTCAACATATGAATTTTAGGGAGACATAAACATTCAGTCCACAACAGTGTTTGAGGACAACTTTGAAACAGATTAGAAAATAACTTTGGAGGAATCTCAGTGAATAGTGTATGTGAGTCCTGGGTGCCCTGGCCTCCCTATCCCAAGTTAGCTCCAGAGAATTTCTCCAAGGTGGTGTAGCCATCCTGTTTCTTGAGGCCACTGGGTCAGAGTAGCTTTTGTGAAGTTTGACTACTCATTAAAAAGATGTGGGCAATCCTCAGTTCTTTAATACCCCAAGACAGAGGTTCACATAGTGCCCATTTGCCTGTTAACTTTTATAAGTCCTTTGTGCAAACTTCACTTGAGGGCTTTAAGTCCCTCCGACTCCCCTTTTCTGACTCACACCCTTACTGTTTGAGGTTGAGTGGTCCAGATTGGCAGAATATCTGAAGCGAGGGAAGAGATGCAAGTTGCCATTTTCTAAATAGTTGTCCCATTCCAGAGACTCTGCAAAGAGTGTTATCTCTCTTTCTACACACACACATATATATACACACACACACATTTATACATATATATAAATACTTACATATACATTTTATATATTAAAAATATATATTAAAATATATAAAATGTATTACATATGCATATACAAAGTATTACATATACATTTTATAAATATGTAAAATGTATGAATGTATATATAAAATACATTGTATATATAAATAAATGTATATATAAAAATATATAAAATAAATGTATAAAAATATATAAAATAAATAAAATGTATATATAAAATACATATAATGTATTACATATGCATATACAAAGTATTATATATTTTATATATAAATATATAAAATAGATAAATAAAATGTGTTATATACACCATGGAATACTATGTAGCCATAAAAAGTAATGAAATCATGTCCTCTGCAGCAACATGGATGGAGCTAGAGGCCATTACCTAAGTGTACTGTATCTCTTATAAGCACTCTCAGAAATGATGCAGCTTGTGGCTGGGTGCGGTGGCCCACACTTGTAATCCCAGCACTTTGGGAGGCCAAGGCTGGTGGATCACCTGAGCTCAGGAGTTCGACACCAGCTTGGGCAACATGGTGAAATGCCGTCTATACCAAACATACAAAAAATTAGCTGGATGTGGTGGTGTACGCCTATAGACTCAGCTACTTGGGAGGCTGAGATGGGGATTACTTCCAAGCAGATTGCTTGAGCCCAGGAGGTCAAGGCTGCAGTGAGCCAAGATAGTGCCACTGCACTCCAGCCTGGCTGACAGATCGTATTAGTCAGGGTTCTCTAGAGGACCAGAACTAATGAAATATATATACATATATATGTGTATATATATGTGTGTGTGTCTGTGTGTGTAACATACACACACAGACACACACAGACACACACACACATATATATATAAATATAAAAATATATATAAAGGGGAGTTTATTAAGTATTAACTCATATGATCACAAAGTTCCACAATAGGCCGTCTGTAGGCTGAGGAGCAAGGACAGCCAGTCTGACTTCCAAAACTGAAGAACTTGGAGTCTGATGTTTGAGGGCAGGAAACATCCAGCGTGGAGAAAGATGTAGGCTGGGAGGCTAGGCCCATCTCTGTTTTTCACATTTTTCTGCCTGCCGCCCTGGCAGCTGGTTAGATTGTGCCCACCTGATTAAGAGTGGGTCTGCCTTCCCCAGCCCACTGACTCAAATGTTAATCTGCTTTGGCAACACCCCCACAGACACACCCAGGATCAGTACTTTGTCTCCTTCAATCCAGTCAAGTGAACACTCAGTATTAACCATCACAAGTCCACCCCTTGTCAACTGGTACACATATACATCTCCTGAGATCATACATCATCTTCAAATAAAGACAATAATAAGGTCATAATTTGTCTAACATAATACAACTATCCTTCGTACAACTGGACACGCACCAATCCCCAACCCAAACACTATTACATAAACTTAACAATACTTAAATGCTGATGTGAAGTCAATAAATCTTATGTCACATGATAAGGGAGAAAGGATATAAAATGAGAATATCTTCTGAGTACAAGTGTATATATGAGCAAACATGTTTTTAACAAAAGAAGGAGGAAATATTCATGACAATTGCAGTCCTCGTTTCTGTAGCTGGTCACGTGGTCGTAGCTAGTATTGATGACTACCTTCTTTTACTACCCATTCTGTATTCCCTTTGCCTTCAATAAACACTTCAGCAGGTCATGGTTTTTTTTCCTGGTGGATTGACCCAAACCTTCATTCCTGAAGGGTCTGGGCCATTTGTAGTCCTGCCTGGATTGGGCTGTTGTAGTTTCCCATTGACCTTAATCACAGGGCATGGTAATACTAAGAAACACCCAAATGGATCTCCTGTATTCCATGCATACTTTTTCTTACCTCCATTGTGGGGCAGTAGACTGATTTCATCTTGATAGTCCGAGTCAGTCACCCCAGCCAACACTGTAACTCCCTTATTAGCCTGTTGATGTAAAGGTAAGAGGAGCCCAAAGTATCCACGTGGCAATCTTAACTTCTGATTTAATGGAGTCGTTGTGTCTCCTGGTGGCAGCATTTCTTCCCCTGGGACTAAGACCTCTAGGCCAGCAGAACTTAATGTCAGGGGAACAGGAAGAAAAAATTTTGCTAATGGATCACTAGGGCCGATGGTGAGTGGTGCCACTTCCACTTCCACCCCTTGATTCCTGGACCTGTGAATCCCGGCTATGAGAGAAAGAGTACCATATATTGAATGCCAATTCGGAGCTTACACAGCCTTCTGGAAAACTTTGCCCCAGCCCTACAAAGTATTGTCACCTAGTTGGCATTGTAATTGTAACTTCAAAATGAAATTCCACCATTCTATCAATCCAGCTGCTTCAGGCTAATGGGAAGCATGGTAAGACCAGTGAATTCCATGAGAATGAGCCCACTGCCACACTTTCTTAGGCATAAAGTGAGTGCCTTGGTCAGAGTCTGTTTGGAATACCATGATGTTGGATAAGGCTGATGGGGAACATGGTAAGACCAGTGAATTCCATGAGAATGAGCCCACTGCCACACTTTCTTAGCCATAAAGTGAGTACCTTGGTCAGAGCTGTGTGGAATACCATGATGGTGGATAAGGCATTCTGTGAGTCCATGGATGGGAGTCTTGGCAGAAGCATTGCGTACAGGATAGGTAAACCCATATGTAGACTAAATGTTTATTCCAGTGAGAATAAATATCTGCCCTTTCCACGCTGGAAGAAGCCCAATATAATCAACCTGCCACCAGATAGCTGGCTGATCACCCTGAGGAATGGTGCCATATTGAGGGCTCCGTGTTGGTCTCTGCTGCTGGCAAATTGGGCACTCAGCAGCGGCCGTAGCCAGGTCAACCTTGGTGAGTGGAAGTCCATGTTGCTGAACCCATGTGTAACCTCCATCCCTGCCACCATGGCCACTTTGTTCATGGGCCCACTGGGTGATGACACGGGTAGCTGGGGAAAGAGGCTGAGTGGTGTCCACAGAATGGGTCATCCTATCTACTTGATTATTAAAATTCTCCTCTGCTGAGGTCATTCATTGGTGAGTACTCACATGGCATACAAATATCTTCACAGTTTTTGACCACTCAGAGAGGTCCATCCACATATCTCTTCCCCAAATTTGGCATCAATTTCCCAATCATGCTTCCTCCAAGTCCCTGACCATCCAGTCAAACCATTGACTATAGCCCATGAATTAGTATATAATCGCACATGTGGCCGTTTCTCCTTCCATGCAAAGTGCACAATCAGGTGCACTGCTCGAAGTTATGCCCACTGGAAAGATTTCCCTTCAATGGGCCAGAGTAACACACCCAAATGAGAAATGTGTTGCCTCCAAAATCCAAATAGGCCCAGCAGGCATTGTGTCTCTTTCTTGGTTGCAGGAGGGGCCAATTGCAGCAATTTTTCCTTCACCTTAGAAAGAATATCTTGACAGGCCCCACACCACTGGACCCCTAGAAACTTTACTGAGGTAGAAGGTCCCTGAATTTTAGTCAGATTTATTTATCCCAACTTCTGGGAAATAAATTATTGGCAAATGTCTTACCAATAAGTCCAGTGTGTTTGCTACTTCTTGCTCACTGGATCCAATCAGCACAATGTCATCAATGTAATGGACCAATGTGGAAGTGAAAAGCAATCAAGGTCTCTCCAAATAAGATTATGACACAAAGATGAAGAGTTCATATGCCCCTGAGGTAGGACAGTAAAGATATATTGCTGGCCTTGCCAGCTGAAGGCAAATTGCTTCTGGCGGGCCTTATGGACAGGAATGGAGAAAAAGGCATTTGCTAAGTCAATGGCTGCATACCAGGTACCAGGAGATGCGTTAATTTGCTCAAGCAATGAAGCTACATCTGGTACAGCAGCTGCAATTGGAGTCACCACTTGGTTAAGCTTACAGTAATCCACTGTCATTCTCCAAGATCCATCTGTCTTCTGCACAGGCCAAATGACAGAGTTGAACTGGGATGTGGTGGGAATCACCACCTCTGTGTCTTTCAGGTCCTTGATGGTGGCACTAATCTCTGCACTCCCTCAAGGGATGCAATATTGTTTTTGATTTACTGTTTTCCTAGGTAGAGGAGGCTCTAATGGCTTCCATTTGACCCTTCTCACCGTAATAGCCCTCACCCTACCAGTCAGGGAGCCAATGTAGGGGTTCTGCCAGCTGTTAAGTATGTCTATGCCAATTATGCATTCTGGCACTGGGGAAATGACCATGGGATGAGTCTGGGGACCCACTGGGCCCATTGTAAGTCACACCTGAGCTAAAACACCATTGATTACCTGACCTCCATAAGCCCCTACTTTAACTGGAGGACCACAATGATGTTTTGGGTTCCCTGGAATCAGTGTCAGCTCAGAGCCAGTGTCCAGTAGGCCCCGAAATCATTCTCTTTTCTCATTGCACAGTTACCCTGCTAAAAGGCTGGAGGTCTCCTTGGGGAAGGATGGGAGAACGATTCACTGCATAAATTGTCAGTAATATAGTGAGGTCCTTCCTCAAGGGGACCTGGCCTCCCCTTCATTCAAGGGGTTCTGGGTCTGTAAACTGGCTCAAGTCTGGAAATTGATGGATGGGCTGTGAGTCTCTGTTTTTGTAATTCAAATTAGTCTTTTGTGCATTTGACCTAGAAGTTTTCTGCTTATATAAATTAAGTAGGAATGCAGTAGGCTTCCTATCAATTTCACTTCTAGGAACACCATGATTAATTAGCCAATGCCAGAGCTCTACACAAGTCAGACTGTTCTGATTGCAGTAGTCTGAAAGCAATAGTCAGACTATTGCTTTGACTCTGCTGTCCATTACGGTAGCTACGCCCACCTTGCCTTTGATGGTTGAGTGCTGCCACTTGGCCCCTGCCACCTCAGGATCCAATTATTCCCATTATATTTAAATTTTGTAGTTGAGTGACTGCAGTTCCCACTGTTAGATCTGACATACAGAGAAGAACAATTATAGTACTCTTCGAAGATGCAGGTGCTGCCCTCACAAATCTATTTTGCAAGGCATTGGTCAAGGGTATATCTTCTGGACTCTCCCAGCTGGGGTGAATAGGTCTGAAGTGACTAATCCACTCCACCATCCCAATCTCCCTAAGCCTTTGGATCCCTTCCTCTACATAAAACTAAGGGAGATCAGGCATTTTCATCTCGCTTACAGTGGACCATCTTTTAATCCATATTTCAGCTAACCAAGCAGATAAGCTATTTAGAACCTTTTATAACTCCCCGAGCTGCAACATTAAATGCAGTCTCTAACATAGTGGGCCCAAATCAATAAATTCAGCCTGATCCAACTCTGTGTTCCTTCCACCATTATCCCAGACCCTTAATATCCGTGCCCATGCCTGTTCTCCAGGTTTCTGTTTATATAAATTAGAAAACTCAAGCAGTTCTTTTTGAGTATAGTGCACCTCCTCATGGGTCACACTCTCAATCTCACCTCCAGGAGCCCACCAGGACTTTAGTCTAAAGTCTGGAAGCAAACAGAGGTGTTGGGGGTGGCTCCTGAGGAGAATCCACATTATCTTGCCTGGCAACTGCCTCAGGGGGGGGCCATCACTGTTGCTTCAGGCAGCGCAGGGTTTATCTCCTCAGTCAAAGGTGGAAAGGCTGATGACAGCATGGGTCAGGGAGGGGATGTTGCCACTACTGGAGATGGGGAAGCTGTTTCTTCTGGCAAAAAAAGTTCATCAGAGTTTACAAACTCAGTGTCCCCAGCTTCATCAGGGTCCACCCACACATTCCCATTCCAAGTTGCAGGGTCCCATTCTTTTCCAATCAATGCCCTCACTTTAAACAGTAGACACCTGGCGAGGCTGTGCATGCATCTTTTGTTGCAGGCCAGCCACTCGCATGATAAGAGCTTGTGTCTGTTTTTCCACAATTTCAGCTCTTTCTCTACAGGAGATAAGACTCTCACTTAGGGCAATCTTAGCAGATTTTAGGTTGAATATCTGCTTCTGAAGCCTGGAGTTAGAATCCCTGAGTTCATTTTCTTTCATCACTTTGTCCACTGAACTTAGGAGCAACCAACCAGCTTCATTATGTTCCTTGGCTTTCCACGTATGGTCAATTGTATTTTGTATAGTCACTGAACTCCTTGCCTCTCATGAGCGATGATTCAGGTGTGTCAAATGCATTATTTTGCATAACTATCTAAACAGTCCACACCAAGGACTATCAGTATTCCCTATACTATTAGAAGTAGAGTCCTTAGCATTTTTGGGTCTAATCATATTAACTAGCCAACTCCAGAAACCCCAAAACCAATGAAAGAACTCCATCCTAATATTCTGTTCCTCTAGAACAACTCCTGGTACCAAAATCTGTATCAGTCAGGATTCTCTAGAGGGACAGAACTAATGGAATATATATATATATATATAAAATATATAACCATTTATATAATATATATATTCCATTTATATAATACTGTATATATATACATATATGAGTTTATTAAGTATTAACTCACATGATCACAAGGTCCCACAATAGACCATCTGCAGGCTGAGGAGGAAGGACAGCCAGTCTGAGTTCTAAAACTGAAGAACTTGGAGTCCAATGTTTGAGGGCAGGAAGCATCCAGCATGGGAGAAAGATGTAGGCTAGGAGGCTAGGGCCGTCTCTCTTTTTCACATTTTTCTGCCTGCCACCCTGGCATCTGGTTAGATTGTGCCCACCCAGATTAAGGACGGGTCTGCCTTTCCCAGCCCACTGACTCAAATGTTAATCTCCTTTGGCAACACCCTTGCAGACACACCTGGGATCAATACTTTGCATCCTTCAATCCAGTCAAGTTGATACTCAGTATTAACCAGCACACAGAGGGGAGACCCTGTCTCGAAAAAAAAAAAAAAAAAAGACGCAGCTCGTAAAGCTCCACTCCATGCACATCCACACACACAGACATACCACCCATGGGAAAAGGTCCAAGTCAGAGTCAGAGAAGATGTTATTATTCCCAACACCTTAACTCCAAACATCCCAGCAGATGACTCAGTTCTAAACCTGTTTTGGCTTTCTATTTTCTTGCCTACAACTTCCTTTCCCTCAGACCTTTCTGTGGTCTTGGGTAGGCTTCCTTCTAGCCATCTTGGTTGCTCTTTAGTGTAATCTGTGGCTTTTTCGATATCACTGATCTTGCCTACCTGTGGTCTAGGGGAAAAATATCTACCTTGACTTTCATAAAGCAAATCATATGGGGGGATTGATTTCTATATACTCTTAACCATACATTTGTAGGGAAATACTGTTGATTTGCAGTAAAATAATTCTCTGGCCACTTTCTTTTTTTTTTTTTTTTTTTTTTTTTTTTTGAGACGGAGTCTTGCGCTGTGTCACCCAGGCTGGAGTACAGTGGCGCGATCTCGGCTCACTGCAAGCTCCGCCTCCCAGGTTCACGCCATTCTCCTGCCTCAGCCTCCGAGTAGCTGGGACTACAGGCGCCCGCCACCACGCCCGGCTAGTTTTTTTTGTATTTTTAGTAGAGACGGGGTTTCACCATGTTAGCCAGGATGGTCTCGATCTCCTGACCTCGTGATCCACCCGCCTCGGCCTCCCAAAGTGCTGGGATTACAGGCTTGAGCCACCGCGCCCGCCACTTTCTATTTGTGTTGTGTTTTAAGCATTTCACAGAGGTGAAATCTTCTGGTCCTTGTAATATACCATGAGGCAAGTAGAACAGGCCCAATGACCCTAGTTTAAAAACAAGAAAATTAAGACAGAGTGAATTAAGTGGTTTGTCCTTGGCTTATGATAGAAAAATGTTAAACCTTTCAAGAGACTTCAGAAACAAACATATTCTTTGCCAACAGAAACATGTGGATGTGCCCAACACAATCCTGGATACCATTTCGGAGGGAGTCTTTGGGGCATCCTTCCCTACCCCAGTCTTTGGCAGCAGGTAGATCTCTCCTTGCTCGCCTGATGTAGCCGAGCATACAGAGAACCAGATGGCCTTCAGGCCCCAACAGCGAGGCTGGGGTACCTCGTAGGCACTTTTGCCTCCTCAGCCTGTGGCTGATGAACAGTAGAGGGACCCTCGGCCCTTTGAATATCAGGTCAAAGCAGAAATTTTATTATCCTAAACTCCTCCCATGTCATTTTGGGCCTAGACTTTTTCAATTTAATGAAGCATAGACTATATCTCTTGTGTCAAGGTCAGTCATCTCAAAGTGCATTTTCCAAGTGAGCGGTATCTGTACTGATGTTAATGTGACGAAGGCAGTGCTTTCTAACAGAAACTTACTAACTTGCTAATAAGTACTAGCTTGCTAGCTAATCAGGACCCGAAGTCAGCTCACTGGTTTCTCATCCATAAAGAGTCAGCATTTCCATTCCATAAAAAGTCAGCATTTCTTTTGAAGGTCAGGACCTCCTCCCTTACCAGAGGTGCTCTCTGAGCGTGGGGCTAAGAACCAGCGGTCTAGCCTGAGATGCTTTCCAATGTCAAAAGAGGCAGAAAGCTCCCTGATGGTACCTGGGCCCATGACCTGGTGACCCCATCTACCACCTCTTTGTTACTGCTGCTCACAGAGCCTGCCATGCCATCTGTGGTCTCTCATTCCCACATTTTCTCAAACCTGTCACTTTCCATTTTGGACTTGGACTTTGAGGAGATGTAAATGGTAGGGCATGTCTTCTCATTGAATGATCAGATTTGGGCGCAAGTGGCTTCCTTTAATCATGCTCACCCTGGCTTCAGGCTTTCTGTCATTCCATTCTCATTGTCACCAAGGGAGGGGTTAAGAGAACCAGAGTGCCTTCTCCCAACGACAGCAGTGGGGCCAGGACCGGTAGTCCTTTGAAGGTTAAGCATATCTCCTTCAAAACAGGTGATGAGCTCATCTTCTTGGACCCTCACACAACCCAGACCTTTGTCGACACTGAAGAGAATGGAACGGTTAATGACCAGACTTTCCATTGCCTGCAGTCCCCACAGCGAATGAACATCCTGAACCTGGATCCTTCAGTTGCACTGGTGGGTATTCGTAGGTTGAGTGGGCCAGGAGATACGATGTGTACAGATTGGTTCCCTGGGAGTTATCCAGATTGCTAGGTAGGGAGGCAAGAGTATGTTTGCTCACTATCTGCATTAGAGGCAGTAGAATATAGTGGGGAAGGAATGGACCCTGAAGCCAAACTGCTCCAGTTGGAATCTTGGCTCTGCCTCTTACTAACTGTATTAGTCTGTTCTCCCACTGCTAATAAAGACATACCTGAGGCTGGGTAATTTATAAAGGAAAGACGTTTAGTTGACTCACGGTTCCACATGGCTGGGGAGGCCTCCCAATCATGGTGGAAGATGAAGGAAGAGCAAAGGGGTGTCTTACATGATGGCAGGCAAGAGAGCTTATGCAGGGAAACTCCCATTTATAAAACCATCAGATCTCATGAGCCTTATTCACTACCACAAGGACGGTATGGGGGAAACCACCCCCATGATTCAGTTATCTCTACCTGGTCCCACCCTTGACACATGGGGATTATTACAATTCAAGATGAGATTTGGGTTAGGACACAGCCAAACCATATCACTAACTACACACTTAGGAGGAGTGAATCTTTCTGAGCCTCGGTCTTCTCATCTCTAACATGAGGAAAACAATAGTTCCTTCCTTATGGGACTGTATGAGGTGCAGTGCATGTAAGGCACTTAGCACTGGGCCTGGCACATTGTAAGCATTCTGTAAATGTTAATTATCATCATCTTTCCCCCGTTTCCTTCTTGTCCTCAAATTATTGCTACCCAGGCACAGGGAGGAAGATGGGATATCACTAGGGAGAGATAAGGGAGCAAGATGCCCTGGGTGCACACAATCTAGGAAGCTGCAGGGTTTTCCGCCAGAAGTATGATTGGTGTCTACACACACTGAAGGGGCATCTGCCTGTGAAGTAGCCAGTGGTTCTGAGGCCTGTCTGCATCCTCTCCTCCAGTTTAATCCAATTGTCAGTATACCAGTGACCAAGAGCTGCGAGTCCTCCTCTTGTGAACCATTCTTTCACTACTCTGGGATGGCTTTGAGGTTGAGAAAGCGCAGACTGGTGGTTCACTCTATTCTCATAGATAACTTCCTGAAAGTCAATGCCAGCTTCTTAAGTATTGCCTCTAGCTAAAAGTACTATTTGGCTTTTGTTTGTTGGCTTAATTGAATGTTCTTTGGAGATGTGTATTTTTGTACACTGAAAGTAATGGAATTAACCCTACACTTTGAAGATGATCTTCAAGTTAAAATATCTCACAGCATGAGGAAAGAGGGAAAGGGACAGAGAGCAAGGGTGAGAATGAGATCAAGACTTGAGAGAGTAATGTGTATGTCTGGGTAAGGGAATGAGTTAGGAGAGAGAGAAGCCCAGGCAGTCTTCCTCCTTTATTGCTGGGAAGTCACATCCACAGAGACTGGCCCACATCCTAATTCTGGGCCAACAGCTCCATTGTGCAATACCAAGGATAATTCTAAGTTGTGTTCTTTTGCTTTTCCCTAAGGGATTTTTCTGCAAAGAAGAAAAAGACTTTGATAACTGGTGTAGCCTTGTTCAGAAGGTAAAGCTATATGTTTTTCTTAGTCTGAAAAATGAAGTCACTCAATTTTATTCCTTTTCAAGATTGTTTTTCATAGTAAAACAAAAATCCTACTCTGATACGACTTTACTGCAAGAGAAAGAAACTAAGGCAACAAAGAAACTATTAAGGTGTGGGGAATTGTGCATAACTTTGGGGGAACTGAACAAAAATTTTGGTTTGAAGTATCCTTAGCATGTCAAGGGAGTGATATTTTTGGTGATGAAACTTAATGTTTTATCTCATTAATAGAGAATTATTTTCTAAAGGCAATACTTACATTTTAGAATGCAGCAAAGCTGTATTTATGTCACATTTAAAGGTGGAATGAGAATTTTCTGGTAAGACTATGCCTTTTATTTTATTTTATTATTATTATTTTTTGAGACAACGTCTCGCTCTGTCACCCAGGCTGGAGTGTGGTGGCGGGATCTGGGCGCACGGCAACCTCCGTCTCCCAGGTTCAAGCGATTCTCCTCCCTCAGCCTCCCGAGTAGCTGGGATTACAGGCGCCTACCACCACACCCAGCTAATTTTTTTTTTTTTGAGACAAAGTCTCGCTCTGTCACCCAGGCTACAGTGCAGTGGCATGATCTCCGCTCACTGCAAGCTCCACCTCCCAGGTTCACGCCATTCTCCTGCCTCAGCCTCTGGAGTAGCTGGGACTACAGGCACCCGCCACCACACCCGGCTAATTTTTTGTATTTTTAGTAGAGACGGGGTTTCACTATGTTTGCTAGGATGATCTTGATCTCCTGACCTCGTGATCTGCCCGCCTCGGCCTCCCAAAGTGCTGGGGTTACAAGTGTGAGCCACCGCGCCCGGCCTAATTTTTGTATTTTTAGTAGAGACAGGGTTTCACCACATTGGCCAGGTTGGTCTCAAACTCCTGACCACAGGTGATCTGCCCACCTCGGCCTTCCAAAGTGCTGGGATTACAGGCATGAGCCACCGCGCCCAGCTAAGACTATGCCATTTAAATTAGGATATATACCATACATGTTGGACTGCCACTGAAACCATGCCAATATGTAGCAATAGTCTCTTGGGACAGATTTAATTTGACTAACTGACATTTCTTTGGAGCCAATGCTTCAGGAACATCTCACCCCTAAAGTGAGCTGGACCCATGCATCTGGCACAGGAACTATGCCTCATGATGGAGAATAGGCAGTGAGTGCTGGCCTTCATCAGATACTCCCCGCAATGTCCTTCCTTCCTGGCCAAACAGTATCTAGAATTGAAGATGGCTGGGTCTTCCGATGGTTCAAGTAGAGGATGCATGTATTTTCTAGGCCCCTATTTTCACCTGGCAACCAGCAGACCACTGTCTCAGGATTTGGGGTCAAAGATTGCCAATTAGAAATGTGACTCTGCAGTATTTAAAACTGTTTCGGTATCTCCCCAGGAAATTCTGAAGGAGAATTTAAGGATGTTTGAATTAGTTCAGAAACATCCATCACACTGGCCTCCCTTTGTACCTCCAGCCAAGCCAGAAGTGACAACTACTGGGGCAGGTAAGCTGTTGTTCAGTGGCTCTCAGCTAGAAGACCCATGTATAGCAATTGTTTTATGAGAAAGAAGGAATTGTGGCCCATGCTTTCTGTGGACAGTAAAATTTCTACTCAGCTGGAGTGATCAAAAAATGGTGCTTCCGATTATTTTAATCTTCAGATGAGCTGATATTTACCAATTTCAAAGAATGATAAAAGAAGAAAATGAGCTCGTTGCAAAAGTTCCATGCAAAATCAAGATGACTAGGATTGCTTTTTCAGGGTCTGGTTCAGGATAGCAAATTGAGGCCATCGATAATTCAAAGGTATCTTGAAGGGCTTGCAGAGCCTTGGCCACATCACCGTCGTTAGGTTTATTTAACAAGTCTGGCTATTTTGAGTCTTTATAGAGAATTCTAATACTTGGCAGTAGTTCTAATTGTAAGTCTCCTCCACACAAGTCTTTCTTTAGTAAAGCAATTAAAAATGCATAGTCTTAACTACTGAGTAATGTATTGATTGACCACTTCAACCCAAGTGTCAAGCTTTTCTTCTTACTCATTTCCATATTCTGATAGAATTCATTGACTCTACTGAGCAACTGGAGGAGTTTGATCTGGAGGAAGATTTTGAGATTCTGAGTGTGTAGAATCCTGGGAACTCAACTTGAAGGTCTGTCTTCCATCTGGCACCATAAAAACATGAACTTATTACAGAAAACTTTTCTAGTCAGCAAGTGCCTATATGCCAATAGCATACAAACTCAATAGCAATCATGACTGAGCCAATCACTGTTTCTCAGAAAAACAAGACAAAACAAATGACAGTAACCCTTCCCTGGAAAGAAATAGAACAATCATGGAGCCTAGGAGCAGACAGATGAGAAGGAGTTCATTGCTTCCCAGCTTGTCTTACATGGCTACAGCAAGTCTTCAGCTGCTGCAATGAGGAAATGGACATCTAGAAGACAGACAGCAACTCTCAGCTTGCTTCAAGCACCAGCAAATAAAAGATGGTTAAGCTGTTCTTCTTCATCCTTTCAGATGTGACCTCTTTGGGACTAAATACTAAGAAGCAATCTGTTCTCTTGCTCAAATAATAAAGTGACTGAATCAGGGAGGAAAAGGTTCTTGTTAAATTATTTGATTGTGTAGTTTAAGTAATTATAATTTATATCAAAATGTTTGTCAAAGAAACGATGTCAAATGTACACTGCTAGATCTCCCTCCTATTTGCGGGAAACTTACTATTTAATGGGTCACTGTCCCCATTCTTACTGATACTTTTGTCAGATGTCACCCTGTCCTTAAATCATGATCACTTAAATCAGGGGTCAGCAAACTTTTTCTGTAAAGGGCCAGACGGTAAATATTTTGGGCTTTGCAGGCCATGTGGCCTTTGTCACATCTACTCAACTCTGCTGTTGACATGCAAAAGCAGCGATAGACAATATGCACGTAAATGAGTGTGGCTGTAATCCAAGAAAACTTTATTTACAAAAACAGGTGGAGGGCTGGGTTTGGCCTGCAGGCTGTAGCTTGCCAATCAGTGACTTAAATTGTTGATTTTTGTTTGGTAAATTAAAAATAAATTGTGTTTGAAAAACCCTACTTGGTTGACAGCCATATTTAGAATTGTTCATGTGGTAAATTACACACTTAATCTGTGCATCATATACAATTCCAAACCATTTGAGGAATAGCAACATAATAGGTTTTAAAGCATGTATTCATCAAATTAGCTTTGCTAACCACTTTCCTGTGAGGATGAACCTCAAGCCCCAGCCATATCTTCCCATTTTCCTTTCCTTGCTCCCTTAACTTGCCTGCATTTCACCCCAATCCTTAATCAAGTCCTGAGGAAGGCCAACAACTGGAAGCTAGCACCAAACCAATTCACTTGTTTCCTTAGATTCCACGTTTTTCTTTTTTCCCCAGTATATTCCAATGGTTCAAAATTCAAAAGATATAAAATTATATTCAGTGACTTGACTCTCTCTCTGATAGGTCAGTTCCTCCCTTGAAAATTCCCAATGGTATTAACTTCTTGTTTATCCTCCCAGAGGATGTATTTTATGCATATATAAATATATGCACACACACACACACAGAGCTCGGATTTGTTTTTAATGACTCCAACATTCTCTTTTATTTTATCTACAAATGATCCTAAGGCTGCAGAAGTATGAAAATGCCTTTCTTGAACTCTTTTTTTAATTCAAAAAATTTATTTTTATCAACCTACATCATGCTTTGATATGTTGAACTCTAGCATGTGACAGGGATAAAAGCAGGCATAGGCTTATCTTGAAGCATCTAATGGGTTTGTTGACCGTTAGAGGACTGTTTCAGCCCTTTGACTTTGATCATCTTCAAATTTTTTCCTGCCTCAGTGTTTTTTTATAGAGTTCGACTTGGCAGTAACAGAAATCTCTCAGGCTCTGAGAGGGACTCATAAATTGCAGTGAGATGGACATTAGAAAAGTTTTCATAAAAGAGCATCAATAAAGAGTCACATGTTCCGATTTCATTTATTTTATTTGCTATGTACAAAACTGACATCATGCTTATTACTCAGGAGGTGAAGATAATAATAATTCAGATTATACTCATTATGCTTTGTCTGTATTGGCACAGTTTATATAATACTTAAGGAAACAGAATCACCTGGAAGAAATTGCCTCATGTCAACATAGCTAAGAGTGTTCTGGGAAACTGGTAATTAAAGAAAATGGCTAAAACAAATTCCCCCAAACAGAATACAGTGTACTGCATAGCCAATTCAGGCTTGCTTCAGGTCTGCTAACTGCTCAAGAGAAGAGTGTGCTAGATTTTTATGAGGTTTAAAAAAACATATTAAAATAGTTTAATAGGCTACCTGTGAAAGAGCAATTGGGCAACCATTTAGCAGAAAGTCTTTAACATCCTCAGAATATAAGGAAACCAACACTGTGCACCTTCAATTTGCCACATTGCACACATCTGGATGGCATTTGGAGTAAACAGGGACTTCTGAGAAACTGGGATGTGGGATTTACCTTTGTGTTCCTGGAGTCAAAAGCAAAATTCACACATCCTTACCCACCCACACCTCTACTCCTGGCCCAGGAAAAAAGGCTGTCATTCTCATTCCCTTTGATAGGCTTGGCCACATTTGTTGCATCCTCTGCTCTACTTTGGACCAGGCCAAGTCCTCTGTCTCTGGCTGGAGGGGGAGCCGGCAAGGAGGAAACGGTTTGTCTAGGACCATATGCCATTAATGACCACCACCCCCAACCCAGCAGCTGGACTTCAAGCCTCCCTAAGCCATATGGGGCCCAGTCTTGCTCATTCTAGAGAGAGCTAAAGCTCACCCTGGGCTACTGGGTGGCACCTCATTTCAATTCTCTTGCCTGCCTAGACACAGTGGGCCTCCTTGAACAGTGAGGACTTGCCCTGTACAGACTTGAGCCATCCATGAATATTCGCTTAGATAATTTAAGTGTGGAAACACTGGGTTCTGGTTGAAGCCAAATAATGTGTGCTGACCTCTGTACATGAAGAAATGACTGATTAGCGATTAGGGAGAGCTTTTCGATCAAGACAGTGAGGAGAAAGCGAGCAGTGGTGGCCCATCAAATCTTTCTGAGGTAGCCATGAATAGTCACACAATCATCCAAATCAAACAGTAGCACCAGCTTGACGGAAACGGGACAGCAGATCTCAGCAGGGTGGGCTCATCTCTCTGGACCCGAGGGCTGGGGTGACGAGTGTCCCGTAGTCTAGCCCAAATGAGACTCCAATGTACAACTTGACAGATAGGCAAAGGGGCTCAGGCCTTCCTTCTTCACACCATTCAGGTTTGTGAGGTGACTGTTGTGAGGGGTAGGGGAGGGCAAGGGGCAGAGTGGCAGGTGCCACCCTACAGGCTTTTCATACACACCTGGCAGCGACTGACTCGAGTGTGGAGCTGCCCAGCTTTCAGCGTTTCAGACACAGGCAACTCCCCAAACTGCTGCCTCTCCTCCACTGTGGTCAACCAGAAACTGTATTTGTTTGCAAAGTAGTGGCAGGTGCCTCGGGCACCACTGCACTCAATGAAAGGGGTGGCCCGAAAGTCCTCTAGGCAGGAGCCAGGTGAGACCAGGGACTGGCCTCCACCCTCGGCACCAGCGGCAGTGTGCTGAAACAGACAGGAGATTCGTGCGTGAGCTGTGCCTGCCAAGGGTTGGTGTGGGGAGGGAGGGGTGCTCCGCTTCTACAGGAGGCATATGAGCTTCATTCCTAAACCCTGGTTCTTTGTCTCAGCCCCCACTTCAAGCCAGCATACCAAGAGCTGTGTTTTAGGGGCAGGGGCTGCTTGTCCTCCCTGATAGCAGCTTTCAGGGCCAAGAGTGCCCCCCTCCAAGCTCCCTAGTGCCCCCCCAACCCATTATGTGGGCAATGACTACATGTCAAGCAGTAATTCCCAAACTGCTACTGTCCCACTGGGTTCAGAGGTGTGTTAGGTACCCCCTTGCAAAATTTCCACCGACAAATGGATCTGAGAAAGGCTGAGTGAAGGAAAATTCAATAGGCTTCTGGACTGCAGTTCTCAGAGCCCTCTCTCAACCGTGCACTGTACTCTAAGAAGGGAAAGAGGGACAGTCCAAAACACTACTGAAGTTTTCCTTAATTTGTTGTATTTGGCCCAAATGTCCCGGCCCTCACCTCGGAGGGCTCCCTCAGAATTCAGTTTCAGGGCTACACATGAACTGGTGGTCTTCAGTTACTATTCCCATAGACGGCAGCTTCAGTCTCTCCACACTCCTGCCTCTCTCCCTTCACTTTAGCTGGGCTATCATCTGGACCACAAGGAGATAGGGAAGAGGCCTAATACACAGCCGTGTCAGAAAGTGGCCAATGGGACAAATGCCCAAGTTGGCACACAGGGACTCCTTACTTTGCAGAACTTTGCAAAAGTGAGAGTCTCCATGGGACCTTCAGGTGACCTCTCCTGACAACTGCAGCATCAAAATTTTCCTCATTTTGACCCTGAGAATCAAAAACTTTCTAAAACGCACAACACATTTTCCTGCTTTACTGAGTAGCAGACACTAGGTTATTTGAAACTTTGCAGATGAATCAGGCTCATCATTGTGAATGTCAGTTTTTGTGGGGGATGATTATGCAAGAGCCCCATACCAAGGGGTACAGCCCATAGAACTCTTGGGCCTCCTTTGAATGATTTTCTTCTTTTTAATAGGTATGTCTCATTGCTTCAGCATGCCTTGCTAGGGAGTCCAACTTCTCACCCTTACATATCTTCAGGAATAATATTCTAGTAGGTTAGAATTAATGTGTAAAGGAAGAGTAAAGAGATTCTGAATAAGGGCTAAGAGCCCTCCCATAAGCAGAGCACATGAGCTTTAGTACACAGCGTTTGTACCATTTCCTGTGGAAGCTCAGGGGCCTCTTCTTATTTCCTGGTCAGGGTGGTGGACAGGACAGAAGGACAGGTGAGGTGGTTCTGTATTACATTGGGATAAACTATCCAATGTCCAAAGACAGAGCATAACAAGGGAAAGTACCTTTCTCTGGGTAGGTACGCTAATGTTAGGGAGCCTGCAGCTTTGGTCGTTTTTTAAAGACACTCTCACCATCTCACCCTTGGCAATTCAACAGAGAAGCTCTGGCAAGGCAGAGTACTTCAATGGGTGCCACAGTGGTTTTCCCTGGGGGATGTCCTGACCCTAAACCTGACCTTTTATTTCCATCCCCAGGTATTCAGAGGATATTATGTAAGGGATGTGATGCCTCTTTGGGCCTGCAGATTATTCTTTTTCTTAGCAAGACACACAGCACGGTGGCCGCTGCCTTCCCTCCGAAATGGAGAGACCTCAAAAATACCAGCAAGGACATATAAACACAGCATGCACTCATCAAAGCCTTTTGGGAGGAGATGGCCGAGGCCAGAGGGATCTGGGAGGGTGGACAGAAGAGGGGACAGTACCATGGCTGGGCTGATTAGTGAGACTGTGTCCTGGCCCCGAGTGGTGACAGCCTCTCCCTCACTGTCCTCTCAGGTCATAGTGTGTTTTGCTCTTCTCTTGGGTGTGGCATAACTGAAGCAGGCATGGAGATGGCGGGGCACTGACCTGTGACTCACAGATATTCTAGCCCCTGAACCACTGGGTGCAAACTGCTGTCTTTCCCCTACACTCATAACTACCTGCCATTCATGCAGAACTGGGTTCTCCATTCTTTAGCCAAGCCCAGTCCAAGCATTTCTCTTCTTTTCAAACTCTATGCTTTCTACCTGGTGTCCCTTGAGCCTGGAAACCAGTCCAAGGGGCCCTTTGCCTCCAACTGGGGGAGGGGACAGTGCAGGACCTTACCATGAGGAAGGAGTACCCAATCCAGAGGCTGCGCCAGCCCAGGGGGCACTGCGGGATGGTGATGTCCTGGCTGTGCACAGCAATGGCTTGCGAGGGTGCCTCACACACAGAGCAGCGGCTGATATACTGGGGAATCTGGGTCTGGCTGACGGGCATCATGGGGATAGGGGCAGTAGTGGAGAGCCAGTAGGATTTATCATTGCGCCTGGCATAGTGGCACACCTCGTTGATATTGCAGTAGATGAAGGGCATGGTGCTGAAGCGGGGCAGACAGGAGCCAGCAAAGCCTGGAAGGAGAGAAAATGGGCAAGGGCAGGGAAGGTCTGGCTGAGGGGCTTTGACGAGACAGTGGTTTGGGTTTACATCCAACCACTTGCACCAGACTGAGGCAGCGCTCTCCTTCCAATCCTGTAACATTGTACACGCACTGAAGTGTGTTGATCAAATTCTATTTTAAATGCACCAGGGAAATTTGATAACAAGAATCTTTTTATAAGCTGTATAATTCTGCCCTAATCTGCTTTGAAAGAAACAGCGCTTAATAGACTGAGTCTGTGTTTAAGATTTAGCACACCTGCAGACAACACAATTCATTCTCAGGTAATCATCACTGCCCTGCAGGTCATATTATTATTGTTACTACTACTAATTGCTAATATTTAATGGATGCTTAAATGCCAAATGTTGCTCTAAGCATTTTACATTGGGTGATTGATTCATGCGATCTTTCCACCAACCTGTGTGATAGGTACTAGAGTTAGCTTTGTTCCATTAAGGAGGAAGCCAAAGCCTAGAGAGGTTGAATAACTAATGCAGTGTACACAGCTAGTAAGTGATAGAGTCAGGATTTGAACCCAGATCCACCTGACTCCAGAGCTGATGCTTGTAACTCATTACACAACAGTGGACCTAGAAAGGGCTGGGAGAAGAGAGGGGTTGGCTGTTGGTGTTTGTGGGGACAAGTGACCAGGGCTGACTGTCAGAGCTGGTACCTACCCAGGTCCTGGTTATGGGCTTTCTCTTGCCCCTCCACGAACAGTAAGCTGTACCCCACCCATAGCTGGCTCATCCCGATGGGACACAGGGGCACCTGTTCCGACTGGCTGTGCTTTACCAACGTGTAGCCCACTCTCGCGCTCTGGCCAGGCATTCCAGGCATCCCGAAGGGGCCTTGCTGCCCTGGAGCTCCTGAGAGAGACAGAGCATAAAAGGTGAGTGTGGTGCAGCTAATGATAACATCAGCTACTCACATTGTGCCACGCATTGTGCAAGGCATGTTATACACATATGTTTTCTCACTCAATCCTCACGATGACCCTGGAAAATGGTATTACCACCCCAATTTTTAGATGAGGAAATTGAGGCTCGGATGTCCTACAGCTAGTAAGTGGTAGAGCTACAACTCTATCTCAGATGTATCCAGCTACAGAGGCCCCAGTTTTCAAAGCACATTGTTAGGCTTCCTTCCCATAGCCACCTGGCCTTGGGGGCTCTCTGAGTGGGGATTAGGGTATGGAGAGGGATACTTCTCAGGTCCAGCCTTGCAGGCCCTCATAGGAGATAACTATGTAGCTGCTGAATCAGAGGCATTAAAAGCAGAGTTAGGATTAGCAGGGTAAAATCTTGCCCTCCTCTCCTGCCCATGACAGATATGACAAATCAACTGCCACAGTTTCCCACCGAGCCTCTGAACTGTTCTCTAGTCAGGACAACTAATTTGTCATCCCCAATGTAAAGTGGGACATAAATAGAAGAGGTATACGGACAGCCACACCTTATCTCAAGTGTTGTTATTCCTTGAACATCCCCCTCCCATGTGTGTCAGAATCCCTGGGTAGAAAAGGGAAGGCAGGCCGGGCGCGGTGGCTCATGCCTGTAATTCCAGCACTTTGGGAAGCCGAGGCGGGCGGATCATGAGGTCAGGAGATGGAGACCATCCTGGCTAACATGGTGAAACCCCGTCTCTACTAAAAATACAAAAAATTAACTGGGCGCGGTGGTGGGTGCCTGTAGTCCCAGCTACTCGGGAGGCTGAGGCAGGAGAATGGCGTGAACCCGGGAGGCGGAGCTTGCAGTGAGTGGAGATTGTGCCACTGCACTCCAGCCTGGGCGACAGAGCGAGACTCCGTCTCAAAAAAAAAAAAAAAAAAAGAGGAAGGGGAGGTAAAGGGCAGGGGGCCATCTGTAGTATAAAGATAGACCTTTTAAGCACTAGAAGAGAGCCCAGAAAAGGATTTGGAACAGTCCTTTGCCTTCCAGAATGTAGGGTATCCCTTCACAGGCTCAGAGGGTAGTGAGGAGTGAATGGACTTAGAGCCCAGTTTTTGAGCATCTTAGGAGTGTCAATCGCTACTACTGGGTTTACTAAGTTTCAGACTTGAAGTTTTACTCACCCACTAGCCTCAAACCCTCCCAGACCCTGCCCCCGCCCCCACCTCCTAATGTGGCATCACCAGACCTTCAAATCCTGGAGGGCCTTGCAGTCCAGGCAGACCAGGATCACCAAGAGCCCCAGGTGGGCCTGGGAGCCCACTGGGACCATCTTTGCCGGGGATGCCAGGTAAACCTTTGGAGCCTGCAGGAGAGAAAGCCCAAAGGAGGGTACTCAATGTAGAGGGTCCTCAGGTGCCTTCCCCAGGAAAGGGGATTTGTGTGTCATGCCCAAGACTCACTAGGAGATGGTGCACTGGCTGTCGACTTGGTATGCACACTGCACATCAAGGCTGCAGCCGCCTGGGCTAGTTCTTAGTTCATGGAGGCATCTCTGCCCTGGGGCAGTGCCCTCGACTTAGCCTATCTGAGCCCCTTCATGCCCACTTCCTCCTCCCTTCTTCTCATCCTCCCAGCAACATTGGAAATTATGCAGGGCAACTTCTAGCATCCCATATCAGAAATGAAGACACCGAGGCCGGGCGCAGTGGCTCATGCCTGTAATCCCAGCACTCCGGGAGGCCGAAGCGGGCAGATTGCCGTAAGTCAGGAGTTTGAGACCAGCCTGGCCAACATGAGGAAACCTTGTCTCTATTAAAAATACAAAAATTAGCTGGGTGTGGTGGCATGCACCTGTAGTCCCTGCTATTTGGGAGGCTGAGGCGGGAGAATCACTTGAATTCGAGAGGTGGAAGTTGCAGTGAGGCGAGATGGCGCCAATGCACTCCAGCCTGGGTGACAGAGCAAGACTCCGTCTCAAAAATAAAATAAAATAAATAAATAAAAGGAAGAGGAAGAGGAAGAAGAAGAAGAAGAAAAGGAGAAGGAGAAGGAGGAGGAAGAGAAGGAAAAGGAGAAGAAAAAATG
This sequence comes from Theropithecus gelada, assembly GCF_003255815.1. Taxonomy (NCBI): domain Eukaryota; kingdom Metazoa; phylum Chordata; class Mammalia; order Primates; family Cercopithecidae; genus Theropithecus; species Theropithecus gelada. Next base: position 106,175,005 of record NC_037689.1, read on the forward strand.
AGGATGCCGAGACCCAGACAGACTTCTAACTTACTCCAATTAGAGGCCAGGTTTTCTGTCCCCCAGCCTTGGACTTTCTTCATTGCCTTGTGTGGCCCTTTATTCACCACCACACTCCCTCCATCTCTCTGCCACACATCAGAGAGGGGCGAGTGGTCTGGAGTAGCAACCTTGCTCTGCCCTCATCCTCTAAAGCCAAGTACCAAGTACAACCACCCTGCTGGTCCTGCTGGCCCTTCTTCTCCCCAGCAGGATGCTTGGGAGCTTTGTGAAGGAACAGAGGCAATGTTTGATGAAGACAAACCCTCGGAGCTGGATGTCCAAGCCAGTCTCTCAGCCAAGCTGTCTCAACTCCCCAACAATTCTCCTTTCCCTGGCACCCTCCTCACCTTGTAGGCCTACAGGGCCTTGAGCCCCAGGGTCCCCAGTGAGGCCAGGGATGCCATCGATCCCTGGTAGACCCAAGGGTCCAGGAGGAACCTGGACAGCTTCTGCAGTTGGTGTTTGTCCAGGAGCACCTTGGGGGCCAGAAGAGCCTGTGGGCAGGTGGGGGAAATAAGAACATCAGGCTGAGGCAGAGGGAGGTGAGTGGGGCCCTAGACGCCTTCTTTACTATCTTGTAATCAACCGTTTTCTACCTTGTTTGTCCCCACAGGATATCTGGATATCTCCAGGATGGCACTGTGTGATATTATACAATGCCTTCTTTATCCATCTCTCTCCCCAGTGGCTGGGTAGCTCCACGAGGGCAGGAACTGGGTCATATTCATCCTGTCTCCTCGGGACCCAACACTGGGCCCAATGGGTGACAGGCAGTCAGGAAGCATTCGCTGCTAATATGGTGAGCTGAGTCTTCTTTCAGGACCAGGGTGGCTTGTTTACTCACTGGTTAGAACACAGTGCCAAGGAGGCTGAGGGGATGCTTCTGACCCCAGTTGACATCCCAGCTTAGGAACCCAGTGCCAGCCAGCTGCCTTTCTAATAGCATAATTTGCTTAGTAAGTCATGGAACAAATATTTCCCCAGTGCTTATTATATGCCAGGGTCCTGGTAGCTCTGGGGATAGAGCAATGAATATGACAGATATTTATGGAGATTATGGTCTGATGATAAAGACGAATAATGCCTAACTCGACAAATACTGTTAATCTGAGTGCAAGTTGGGAGAAGTGTTGTGGAGGAAAGGACTAACACAGGGACACTGGGAGGGAGTAGAGGGTGGCATGGGGTGGAGGCGTCTGTTTTAGAGAGTGATTGGTGGCCTTTTGCAAGCAATGGCATTTAAACTGAGACCATTAAAACATTAGAAGGACTTTGCTATTTAAAGAGTAGAGGGGCAAGTACACTCTGGGAAGTAGAAGTAGCATGTGCAAAGGCCCTGTGGTAGGCCAGGACTTGGTGTTTTTGGATAACTGAAAGAGGCCAGTATGGCAGGAGCACAGTGAGCAGCAAAGGGGAAGGGCTGGTGATGAAGATGAAGAGGGAGGCATCACACAGGGCTTTGCGGGCCACAGTTAGTGTTCATTCCTATGCCATGGGAAGCCACTGGATGAGTTATGTTTTTATAAGCTTTTTTTGGCCACTATGTGGAAAAGTGATAGCTAGAGTGGGGGGAGGAAGGGTGCTGCATGAGAACTATTGGTGGCTTGGATCTGGGGGTAGCAGCCGAGGTACTGCGAGGTGAACAGATGCAAGGCACATTTAGGAGGTACAAGCCTCAGGGCTTGCTGATAGATTGCATGTGTGTGAGTAGGGTGGGAAAGGATACGAAAGATGGTTCTTTATTTCTGAATTGAGCAAACGGGTGGGTGGTGATCTGAGTGCAAACCCAATGCCCACTAATGCAGAGATAACACAGAGAGAGGCAGTCAGTAGTAGGATCCATGGTGGCAAGGCAGCAGTGGTCTTCAGTCCTCGGAGGTGACAGAGGCTGAAGGATCCCCAAGGGAGAGAAACTGCCTCCCTGGGGTAGCTTGATCCAGCTGCTTTAGACATCCAGGCTTTCTTGGCGTGGTGAGCAATGACGCCTGAAGGAACCTTACCACCAGGCCCCTCCCTCAAACTCTGGATCAGCCCAGCAGGTGCTCTCAACTTACCTCTTGGCCCTGCCTTCCCCTTCATCCCGGGAAATCCTGGGTCTCCAGGTGGCCCAACCTTGCCTGGAGTCCCCATGAAGCCAGGCTCACCTCTCATCCCTGACAAAGTCCAAAGGAAGGAAGTCAGGTCCTGGCATGGTAGGGGTGGTAGGGGTGGTAGGGGTGGAGGATAGGCAGGGGTGAGGTAGGGAAGAGCATCAGCCACCGGCCTTTCTTCACAGGACTGCCAGAAGGAGCCCTGGCCGTGGAGTGGGGAAGGGCCTAGCAGCCAGCCAAGCAGCCGTACCTTTCAGTCCTAGCTCTCCAGGAAGGCCAGAAAAACCTGGAATTCCTTGGTCTCCCTTAGGCCCTTTAGGTCCAGGAATTCCAGGGAAGCCAGGGTCTCCGGTGTTGCCTTGATTCGAGGATGGCCCAGTGGGACCTGGAGGTCCAGGGGGGCCTGGGCGGCCTAGGGATAAGATCGGAAGAGGGGCGAGGGGCAGGTGAGCAGGTAGTAGCCACTGCTGAAGGCCTGGGGACTGACAGGACTCCAAAGCCCCTTCCCAGGACAGAGAATGTTCCCTCACCATCTGTGGGGTCCTAGTGCCCAGACTTTCCCAAACCATTTCAGCAAAATGCACCCGGCTGAAGTCCCCTGTGTCCCCGCTCGGGGAGGGATGTGAAGCCAAACACGCCCATGTATGTCCAGCAACAGGGACTTGGCTGTGCTGTATACATGACTTCCCCAAATGTCAGACAAGAGGTGGTGGCTAGCCCTCTTTTGGGCTTCCTGTCTTTACCTCGTTCTCCATCTAGGCCTGGTCGCCCAGGGTCACCAGGCTGTCCTGCTATGAGTGAGGGCAAGGAGATGCCTGGGGCACCGGGGAGACCAGCAGGGCCCTGGAGACCTGGGAAACCTGCAAGAATAAATAAAAGGGGCTGGATAGGCTCTGTGTGCCCGGAAGATGGCCAGGCTCGCTCAGAGAAAATGGAAGCTCACACAGAGAAAATGGAAGCAGTTAGGTAGGAGCCAGACCAGAGAACGCCAGCAGAGGGCTCTTCTCCCCTAATCCTTCCTTCCCAGAAAGCAAACAACTGAAGAGGGCTCAGAGCTGGAGCTGCATTTTATTGGAAAGTTCTAGCTCCCTTACCTCAGTGGTAATGGAAATATTTTAGGCCAATTTCTCCCCCACCAGAAAGAAAAGAAGGCATGACTGAGCACCTGGACTTTTAAGTTTCCAAAGTGATTTTAAACCTACTGTCTGTGTCAAAAAACACCTCTTAAGTTAGCCAGTTATGTCTGATGCTGCACAAAGGTTATAGAATGTAGGCCACAGGCCCCAGCCAGTCAGAACAGACACCAGGCCAATTAGAATGGAGGCAGCAAGAGTGTGGTGCCTCTGTGTCTTCTAGGGCTATCTTCTGCAATTTCTAGGCAAACTGGAAAACAATCTTTTATAGGTCATTCATGATATGAGCCAAGTGATTGCTTAATTGCCTATGGAACAAATGTCTCTGTACTAAATCCCTCCTCCCTTTTGGCCAAAGAGAATAACCACTTATTACAATAGATACTGAATACTCATTTGCTCTAATTTTAATACTGCCTTACATGTTTTCTGTTTGTGGAACTATTTCTATTGTAATATGTTCGAAACCAAAACTTTCATCTGATCACAGAAGATTTATTTAATGTTCACATATCAAATACATAGATGGTCATCTTGATGGGAAAACACAAATGTAGGTGTTGATATTATTCATGTAGCATGGAAGATATGTATTAATTACTTTGGGATAGTCTAGAAGATATTCAAATGAAGATAAATGGATTCAAACTGGTTGATAAACTGTTCTGGTGGTTGAGATTCTTAATTTTTGTTTGCGACAAGAAAATCCAAAAATGTTAATATCGAATTTTATCTTCTGTGACAAGAAAAATGCAAAAATATGCTGAATTTCTCCTATTAATCTAAGATATGGTAAATCCATGAAAATTTATTAAAATGATGGTAGATTCAGGCATTTTTAAACAGCTCATTAATTAATTGAATCTTGAAATTTAGACAAGGAAAAAATAAATTTTGAGAAAAGTCTCTCTAGGTCTCTTAGGTCCGGGAAAACACACACACACACACACACACACACACACACACACACACAAAGAAAACTAGTAGCTAAGCCATATGGTGGTACTCATAGCATTGTTACTTCTGGCTTGGTGAGCCTTTGAAATATTTTTCTTTATCCCCAGGGTAAAAATCTGAAAAGAAAGACATATTGTATACTTTTTTTCTGAAAATACAGCTCTACACATATATTATGTATATAGATATATAGCTTATATATATGTAAACTGAAATTATGCTACCTAATAAACAAGACACCACATGTGTAATAGAGTAGGCAGTGGTGGGCAGTACACAGATTATAAAAGTTCCCATGGCAGTTTTTGGAGACTGTTTTTCCCTTTAACTGTTTCTTGATTTTATAATTACACTTACGTGTTATTAAACCTGAAATAAAGGCACTACTGACTTTAAGTACTGCAAAAAGCTCATGCATTTCTTTAAGAATAAAACACTTTAAATGAGCAGATGAAAATGCAAAACAGCCCATTTTTCCAACTCAGTCCAGTGTCAAAGCCTTGAAAAAACAAAATATATAAATGCAGCCTCTACATATTTAGTGCAAATATGAAAACAGATAGTATCACTGAAAGTTATTTAGATAACAGTATTGTAATGAGAGGGATTGTTCTATGAAGTTTTTTTTACTGGTTAGTTTGTTTGAGATAGGGTCTTTCTCTGTTGCCCAGGCTGGTGTGCACTGAGGTGGTCAGGGCTCACTGCAACCTCAACCTCCCAGGCTCAAGTGATCCTCCCACCTCAGCCTCCTGAGTAGCTGGGATTACACGCACACAACACTATGCCCTGCTAATTTTTGTATTTTTTGTAGAAACGGGGTTTTATCATGTTACTCAGGCTGGTCTCCAACTCCTGGGCTCAAGCAATCTGACTGCCATGGCCTCCCAAAGTGCTAGGATTACAGGTGTGAGCCACTGCACCCAACCACTCTTACGATGTTTTCTTAGGAGTAAACCATCATATTGCACTGACTCCCACTGTCAAATCAAAGATAGGTTTCTGTGTGTGTGTGTGGGTGGGGGGGTGGTATGATATTTCTGTGTTCTTTTTAAAGAAATTGTTTTAATTAGATATTGAGAAGACATGACATAATATTTATAACATTATGCAAAGAATAATTCAGATACAATGAACGCTTGTGTTTCAACCACTCAACTTAAGATGTCACTTGGTTTGAATTTCCTTGTGTGCCCTCCACCCTCTTCCTTCCCTCACTCTCAGAGGCAATCACTCCTGAATTTTGTTCATCATCCTCTTCCTTTTTCTTCAGTTTGACCATATATATCTCTAAACAATGTATTGGTTGGTTTTGCTTATTTTTGAACATTTATTGACAGAATCATACCGAATGTATTCCTCTGTGACATGTTTGCTTTTGCTTAGTGCTATGTTGCTGAAATGCATCCTTCTTGACCTGTGCTATTTACTACATGTGTAATTATGATTTTATTATCTCAGATAGCTAAAGAAAATGAATAATCTAATGACCGTCAAGATTTGAAAACAAAAGAAAATGTCCCTGTGCTTTTATCCAGTTCCCTCTTCCTTATATCCTATGAAAGAAGACAGTCTCTGGGCAGGCTTGGACCCTGCTTTGAGCCCTTCCTCTGGAGAAGCTGCTGGCTTTCAGAAAAGAACAGCTTGGTCCAGATCAAAGGGAAGAAGAAACACAGAAACAGCAGATGCGTCAATTTAAAATGCAGCAGGAAATGAATATATGAATATAGTCCCTGGGAAACATACACACAGTATACAAACATGCACATAAACAAAATGTAGTGAGACCTCAAGCCCCAGAGCAAAGAGAAACAGGAAATTTTGCAAATATGATTTCCCCAGGTAACATGCAATAACATTCTTAAGTATATACTATGTGCCAGGCACTGAGCTTTTGTATATCTTACCTCACTTCTCATTGATTCCTCAAAAAACCTATGAGGTAGGTTCTGTTATTATGTTCATTTTATAGAAAAGGAAAACTAAGGGCTCATTTGGGATTGAGGAACAAGTAACTTCCTTGTTTAAAGTCATATAGCTAGTGAGAGGTATAGCTTGAATTTGAACCCAGCTAGTCTGATTTCAGAGCCCATACTCTTAACCACGATGCTATGCTGAATTCATTTCCTGGTTAACATGGAGTGGAATGTACAAAGGTTTTTGGAACTTTCCTGAGGAAAAGTTGAAGAACACAAGTCATTCTTACTTTCTGAGAGGTGGGGAAAGGGAGACTCAGAAAGGGACTTCAGGCCATGTGATGAGTCAGGGGCCGAGATTAGGGTAGAACCTGCTTTCTAGTAAACCCAACAAATTCTAGTTCAGGGTATGCTGTGGTTCTGTCCGGTGGAGACTTGTATCATCTTAGTCTTGGGATCCTTCCAGCAGCCACACTGTCTTCCCAGGGCCCTGGGAGTGCCACCCACACTGGACACTGAGGAAATGCCAGCCAACCTCTCACTAAATGGACCAGCCCTGTCCCTCAGGACCAATCATTCCAAGCTGTGACCAAGCATGCCAGAGAGGCTTGAGGTTAGTAAGGAGGAGCAGAAGGGAATCTGGAGGCTAAAATGGACTTGGTGAACTGTGCCCTGACAGTCTTCACTGGAAAATGCTAAGCACAGCCTATCCTCTCCTTCTCAGCAGTCATTCCCACTGGGTTGTGAGACTCCCAGAGATGTGAAGACACTCACAGCCCAACCCTGTGAGCCACATGGCCCTGCTGTACCCTAAACCTGACTCCCCCAGGAAGGCCTCGCTTAGCCTCCGCAAGACCTGACTTGGACTCACCTCGATCACCTTTTTGCCCTCTCAGGCCCGGCTTCCCTGGAGCTCCGATGCCAATTCCTGGATATCCTTTTTCTCCTTTGGGTCCAGGGAGACCAGCAGGCCCAGGCACACCAGTGATACTAGGTCCTAGGAGGAGATGCAGGGGTAGGGAGCAGACCTCAGTGGAGGTGGGGCCTTCCTGCCTAGCTCACTTGACTGTGGCCTGAGAAGCCTGACTGACAGATACCAGAGGCAGAGTACTGAAGTAACAAGAAAGAAAGTTAATTTGAATAGAAGAAAAAACCCCGTACTCTTTCTTCTCCATATCAAGGGACCTGAAATTGGAGGTTGATAAGGAGAGCTAGGAGTCCAAGGATATGGGATACACCACAGTCGAGAATTCATGGCCAGCCCTTGCCAAGCTTCTGGAAGAGCTGATGCCCTCCTCTTCACCCTGAGGGAGGTGGAGTTCCTAACCTGGAGTGCCATGGGTACCCTTGGTGCCCGGAAGCCCATTCAGTCCATGTAAACCAGGAAATCCAGGGAAGCCTGAGGGGAGAGAATGTCAAAAATGGCTCCAGCAACTCTGAATCATGAAGCATTAGCAAGAGGTAGCTACCTGCCCCCAAAGGCATTGCAAGGTCCTTATTTTAAAGTCCTGGCCTTTTCTGAGGCATTTACTTAATGCCCTAGGGGAGAAGAAAACACTCCCAACCTATACCCTACACCATAGGTTCTCACGACTCTTATCAGAGACCAATACAGCTTTGGGAGTCAGACGGCAGCTCATTAGGTATCCTGAAGAACTCAGAGTAGCAATGTTAAGACCTTGAGTTGTTAGCTCCCAGAGACTGGTTCCAGAAACTCACTGCCCAATTTCTAAGTCAGAGAAAGACTACATATGCCAGGGCAATTGCCTTCCTTGCTAGCTCTTCTCTTCATGGATCCCATATTCTTCTCTTCCCACTCATGCTTGCCTGCCTTCATTACTCTTCATCTACCTTTCCCATGATTCCTCATGTCCAATGACTCCTGTAGGCATGGCTTAACCCTAGCTAGTATCTTCTAAGATAAAGTAGTTGGTGTCCTTCATTGAGGGAAAGGCTTTTCCCCACTGCCTGCTCCCAAATACACGTACCTTTGGGTCCTATTAATCCGGGGGGTCCTAGGGGCCCAATTGCCCCTTGATGACCAGAAGAGCCTGGAAGTCCTGGTTCTCCTCTCATGCCGGCAACCCCTGGAAACCCTAAATGTGAAACCAAGGCAGAAGTTCAGAATGGGGCATGGCTTGAAGCTAATCCAAACTCTTTCAGAATAAGGTTATCATGTGGCATGGTACCTGGAGCTCCATGAAGGCCAACATCTCCAGAAACACCAACTTTTCCATCTTCACCTTTGTTTCCAGGGAAGCCTATATTGCCTATTGGTCCATCTCTTCCTTTTGTGCCTATAAAATCAAGAAAAATGCTGAGTGATTAGGCCATATTTCTAGCAGTGTATTCCTCCATGGGAAAGAGTAGATTCTGAATTGCTGAAGGAGCTAGACCCAATGAAGAAACTCTAAAAAAGATAGTGGCGGCTGTTTTCACATTAGAAAGGTGCCCCACAATTGAGAAGCAAGTAAATTTGTTATGAGTATCCCTTCAGAAGTGGCAGCAATGAGTGGAAATGTTCAAGAAGGACAGTGTAGATAACAACTTCTAAACTAAGGGGATGTAGGCCATTATCCCAAAGGTCTTTGCCAGCCTATGAGTCTTGAAGGAAGAGTAGGCTGATTTGTTTGGGGAATTGACAGGTAGGAAATTTCTGCACTAGAGAGAAGTTGCAGAACTTGGGGTTGACCTCCAAAATTCCTTCTAATCCTCAGTTTTGTGGAGTCTGTGAGGCAAACAAGACAAAAATATAGCAACCTTACCTTTAAAACCAGATTCACCAGGTTGTCCCTTCGGTCCTGGGCTACCGGAAATTTCAAGTGTCTGGCCGTTGTCTCCTGAGGATTCCAATACATTGTTTAAATGGCCAGGAGAAGCTATAGCTCATTTTGCACTACTGAGATCTTTTGAACGCATTTTTTTTTTTTCAGATTCAGTGTAGCCAGAGGAGCTCCTTGATAAAATTATCTATTGGGTAAAAAGTGATGAACCACCATCCACGAGCTGGGATGCTGCTACCAGACTACTGGCATGAAATGCTGCTACATACAGCATATCTCCATTGGGAAACACATCACTAGGCTCAGTATGGGCAGAGAAGATGGTAGGCAGGGCCCTCAAACATCACCAGAACGGAACAGTGATGCCAGCAAGAATGGGAAATTTTCCTGCCTAGTGGGCTGGGTTTATCAGGGGAAGAGACTGGAGCCGAAGTTCTCCTCGCTGCTAAGTCTGGAAAGCAGATGGGCAAAACCACAAAGCCAAAGGACATCCTTTTCCTTGGATCCATGAAAGCCACAGAGAGAGAGATCTTGCTAAGTACCACTGTTTGTTGCATTGTCTGTGAGGAGCAAGGACTGCAGAAGGGGTTTGGCCAAAGGGAAAATGTAAATTAATTCACTTTCCCCTAAACAGTCTCTCTGCTACCCCTCGCAAGAGACCCTTGGGCCAGCCAGGTGCAGTGGCTCATGCCTGTAATCCCAGCACTTTGGGAGGTTGAGGCGGGCAGACCACAAGGTCAGGAGTTTGAGACCAGCCAGACCAACATGGTGAAACCCGTCTCTACCAAAAATACAAAAATTAGCCGGGCATGGTGGTGAGTGCCTGCAATCCCAGCTACTCAGGAAGCTGAGGCAGGAGAATCGCTTGAACCCAGGAGGCAGAGGCCGCAGTGAGCCGAGATTGCGCCACTGTACTCCAGCCTAGGTGACAGAGCGAGACTCTGCCAAAAAAAAAAAAAGAGAGAGAGAGAGACCCTTGGGCCTGCTAGAAATCTACCTTGCTCTAGAAGAACACATTAAAAGAAAAAAAAAATGCTCCTTACCTTTCAGGCCTGGGAGACCAGATGTTCCTGGGAGTCCAGACGACCCTCTGATACCTTGTGAACCCTTCAAAGCAACATGGGAATCATCATTTCTGCCCAGAGCTCAGGGCTGCCCACCCTCTTACTCCCTCACCCCTCACTGAGCCACTGCCTGAGAGATGTCTATCATGTATTCTGTGGCAAAGGTGAACTGTGGGCTGGAAGTGGGGATGTTACATCCTGCAAACAGGAAGGTGATGAACAAAGGGCAGAGCACATACTTAGGGTTTGTAGGGGAAGGATTTGATCCCACTGCTTATCAAAATGGGAACCTTAGGAAGACAAAGTGTGGCCATTCTAGCGAGTCTCTTAGAAAATGCAGAACATGACAGTTAGGCCAGGCACTCTATGGACTCAACACACAGTTGGCTACCACTGTCCTTGCCAAAGCTCTGGAGCCATTATGCATAGGAAGAAGTTCTGCTTCACCGTGCAGGGTTAGCCCTCCGCCCCAGGTTTCACAGGGAACACAAGGTCTTTCTGCCACCAGGTAGCAGGCGGTATGTGTGCGGGTGCTGGAGTCTGAATTTGGGCAAATGTTACCATTTTCAGAGGACAAGCTGCCTTCACTGGCTAATGTCCAACACACTATCTGAGTCTGGGAAGTGGCCATGTCAGCTGCCATCAGCAAAGTTCTTTTCTTGATATCTGCTATGGTTTTGGTGCATTTTGAGATGTACCCAGTATCCAGTAAAGATTTATGCCGCTTAGTGCTTTGGGTAAGAGGCTGAGTACTGGGCTGGGTCACTGTGTGCACTGGACCACTACCCAGGACACCCCTCCATTGTGGCTGCTTCCTTGCCCGGCTTCATCAGGCACATTGCCATATCTTCTAATTCTGAGCCTCTGTTCATGCTGGGACTTCTCCCAGAATGCATTCCTACTTTGTTTTCATCCCCCTAGAATGTAAATAGTCAGGACTACCCAGTCTAGAACTATTTCTTTTCAATTGCTTCAGGTGTGTGTGTGTGTGTGTGTGTGTGCACGCGCGCGCACACCATGTTGTCTCCACCAGATGGACTGACACTTTTGAAGTTCAGGGACTTTGCCCGCAAGGAGCACAGGTGTTCTGTGATTCAATTCATTGAGACCCTTTGATAAAGCTGCTATTTATGCAGAGCCGGCTGTGTGCCAGACACAATGTTAAGAGCTTTACATGTGTCATGTCACTTAACCCTCCCTACTGTCTGAAGGCTATTTAAATATTATTCTCAATTTTTACAGATGAGGAAAGTGAGGTTTAGGTTAAGGTAAACAGTGTGCACAAGATCACAGAGCTAATGAGCAATGGAGCTGAGGTGCAAATGCAGGTTGGTCTCATTGCTAAGCCACCTCTTCCACCTTGCCTTGTAAGAGCCCAGATAAGCTGGACTTGATTCTTTACTAGTTGTTGCACCTTGTGGAGCTTCAAAGACCTTTCTAGCAAAACATCAAGAAGTTTTTACGAATTCTTACAATGTGTCAGGCTTAACATGAAATGCTGGCAGTGGGGTGCAGAGGAAAAAGCATGTAAGGTAGTTCTTGTTCTCAAGCCCTAACAATCTCATTGAGGAAGTCAGACACACAGAGAAGCAATTAGAATTGATGTCAGCAGTGATAAGTATAGAGTGGCAGCACGGTGGGAGCTCGGGGACTCTTGGAGGAGAAGGTGCCTGGGCTGGGGACTGAAGGCAGGCAGATATTGGATAATTGTAAAGGCAGGAGAAGGCTCTGCCATGTCAGGGAGATGTGACAAAAGAACAGAGGAGGACATGTTCAGGAAAGGGTGGGAAGACCTGTCAAACTCAAGGAGAGAGCTCTTTCTGAGGATGTCCTGGGAGAAGGGGCTGAGAAGGAAGCTGGGATCAGAGAGGTGTGCAGTGAGGGTATATCCCCCTGAGATGGGGGGCCTTTCCTAGTATAAAGACAAAGATCTGGTCACACTTACACTTTCTCCTGGCATTCCTGGGAAACCTGTTATTCCAGAGGACCCCTTCAGGCCAGGTAAGCCCCGGATTCCCATGAAGCCAGGGGGACCTGGCTTTCCACTAACTCCTTTGATAGTGCCTGGGAGGCCAGGAGCTCCAGGCAGGCCTGGTGGCCCAGGTTGACCAGCCTCTCCTTTGTCACCTGTAAAAGAAATAAAAAGACTTGGAAAAAGACACTGGGCAAGAAAAACCCAGCTCACCAAGATTCAGGTGCCCCAGGTCACAGGCCAAGTGTAGGCTCAGGGAGCAGTTAGCTCAGAGGTGAAGGTGAAATGGGAAGAGATGCTTTCACTCTTACGGGGCATTGACAGGGTCGCTTCTGCCATAACACTGGGAAAGCAGCACAGTGCTCAGGCTCCTCCAGGGGTACCACTGCCTGTGGTTGAAAACCTCAGTTCTACAGTGGCAATGACAAATAGCAGTCTCAAAGTCCAGGCAGCCTTCAGGCCCAGGGAAGGCAGCCTTCCTGGACTCCTTGCTGCCAGCCACACTGCTGCTCTGGGGTTGGGGATGGGGGGCTTTACTTCAGGGCCTTTGCTCAGGAAGGAAGCCCAGTTTGGTTATGAAGCCTTTCTTGAGCATTTCTCCTATCCATCCCCTGCCCCAGCACCTCTTGGCCCTGGAAATCCATCAGATCCGGCTGAGCCTTGAGAGCCTTTGTCTCCTTTGAGCCAAAGGTTTGACATTGGACGTCTTGGACCAGGTATTCCGACTGGCCCCGGATTGCCTCTGTCTCCTGCAGGGATGGAGATCAGTGTGAGAAAGAGAGCTTAGATGCAGGGTCAGGCAAAGGCTGACCTTTCACATCATTTCTTCCCATACCACCACAGCCCTGTTTTGGGGCCTTTCCATCTTATTCCCCGCCCCTATTCCCCCAACTTCACATTTCTGTGTATGTCCTCTTCTACAAATCCCAAGTCCGTCAGCAACTTTAGACTCTCCTCAAAACCCTCCTCCACTGGTCTTCTGGGAATGGGCACACATGGCCTCTAACATGCAGTGTGAACTCAGAGGCGATTAAGTCTTTTGGTTTAAAATGACTTAATTCAGAAGCCCAAAATTTTATTATCTTACATAGATTTGGTACAAACCTCAGGAATGACCAAGTCAACAAACAAAATATATATATTGAAAAGCATGGGCAGCAGTTCTAGAATTCAATTCCCCAGCTCACCCTTTTCACCAGGAGTGCCAGCGTGTCCAGATGGTCCCATTTTTCCGGTTGATCCTGGAATTCCCTTTAATCCTCTTGTTCCAGGAATACCAGGCAGACCTGGTATTCCTGGAAAACCTACGAATCCAACAGACCCCTTCTCTCCTGTTGAAAAACAAGAACTTTTATTATTACTCCCATTTTACATACAAGGAAATGAAGGCTCAGAGAGGTTGAGTAACTTGCCCAAAGTCACACAGCAAGGAAGTTGCAGAGAAGGAATTCAAACCCAGGTTTCTCTAATTCCAAAGTCTTAGTCATCACCAAACTCTTATTTATTACATATTGTACTACCTTCCTGAATAAGGACATGGCACTACACAATACAAAGGAAAGAAGTGGGCCCCTCTCAGCTGGGCATGGTGGCTCACACTGTAATCCTAGCACTTTGGGAGGCCAAGGCGGGTGGATCACCTGTGGTCAGGGGTTCCAGACCAGCCTGGCCAACATGGCAAAACCCCATCTCTACTAAAAACACAAAAATTAGCTGGGCATGGTAGCAGGCGCCTATAATCCCAGCTACTTGGGAGGCTGAGGCAGGAGAATCGCTTCAACCTGGGGGGCAGAAGTTGCGGTGAGTCGAGATCATGCCACTTCACTCAAAAGAGCAAAACCCTGTAAAAAAAAAAAAAAAAAAAAAGTGGGCCCCTCTCTTATGATTCACCAAGTTATAGCTCATGTGTGACACAGAAAAAAAAAAAAAAAAAAAAAAAAAAGCCTAGGGCCAGGAGGCAAGGAGATGAGCTTTAGCCTGGTTCTGCTGCTAACCAGTTGTGTGACCTTAAACCACTCACTTTCTCTGGTTTTAAATGGAGATACCACTTTTACAACTACCAATGGCTATCAAGGTATCAACCTTGATAGCCTCCATGCTCTCAGCCTCCATGGTAGGACTATGCAAATGAGTAAACCCAGTGTGGCTGGTACTGCCCAGGGCTTTGCTGACCATGATACTCAGTCTAGTGTTCCACCCAGCAGGCAGTGAGGGTGACTCACCTTGACCAGAGGTCCCCCTTTAGCACTAGCCTTGTCCAACTATCTTGACACAAAAGCCCTGTTCAACTCCCTCCCCATTTCCCATTCCTAGGCAGAGAGGAAGGAGCAAGCTGGGCAGCTGAAATGCTCCTTTTTAGCTTCACTGATCACTTCACTTACCCTTGGGTCCAGAGAGGGCTGGCAACCCAGCGACCCCTGGAGAGCCTGGGCTTCCTTTCAGCCCTATTAGGCCTGGATTTCCAGGAAGGCCTTTTAGCCCTGGCAGCCCTTTCTTTACAATTGATCCAGGAGGGCCTTTCTCGCCTCTTGTTCCTTTCTTTCCAGGATGCCCTGAATCAGCACAGGAGAGAACACAGGACAGCTGTCAAGTGAGGCTCTGGCCAGATCTGGGTCACTGCCTATATCATAGCTTCTGATTGGTTTGGTTTGTTAGGTTTTGTAAATGGCCCTTTAACACCAGCACATGCAAACTGCTAACAGGCAGAGTTCTCAGTTGGCTGAAGTGTTAGTGTCTACTACCCAGAGTGCCACAGCAATGGCTATTACTTCCAGCGTGGCACAGTAGCTGGCAGGGAGAGCAAACCCCTTCTGATTATAACTTTTTGTCCCTTTGTGAATGTGGTTTACACTTTAGCCCCTGAATGGAGCTCTAGGAAGCCAGGGTGGCAAGTAGGCTCCAGTTTCCTGGTACTTCCAGTCTGAATCACACTACAATGGCTGTTTCCTGAGCCAATCGGTGAAGTAGAGGTTAAAGCTGAGCTGTTGTTTCAGCCTCCCAGGGAGCCTTGGATACAGGGCTGCCCTTTTAATCCCTCAAGCAATCAGTTAAGTCAGCCAGTTCTTTGGCATTAAGGTTGAAAGACCCCCTAGTGCCAAGTACTGTAGAAACCCACAAGGCCCATTTGGTCTCCTAGGTATTCTGAGACGTCTTTCACCACGCTTTAAAGTTGGTCAATGGGATTAACCTCCTGAGCTGCTGCCAAAGTGGAATGTTCAGGTACAAAGCAAGGAAATTAAAAAACGAAAGGATTAAATCAATGACGACAGAGGTATTTGGGTCCCCAAGGACCCAAATGAATGGCTGACTTGGCTTTCTATGGATTGAAAAGCATCAAGTAGCTGCAAGCCCCAGGATTCAAATGGGAGGCTGTGAAGGGGACTCCACAACAAGGGAAAAATTCAATGGAAGCCAACCCCACAGCAGGAGCTCGGGGATCCCTGGCCTTGTAAGCAAGGCCCTGTTATAGTGTATAATCAGATACATTCCTGAGGGGCAGAGCCAGTGGGGGTGTTAGTCTGTGAGCTTGTGTGCTGTGTTTTCTCACTGAGGCAGCCTATGTGAAGATCTCAGAAACACAGAGAGACAAAGGGAATAAAAAGGACATTAATGGCTCTGCAAATAACTCAACTTCAGTCACTAGGCCAGGAGTAAAGGGCGGTTGGGAATGGTGCAGTTACCGAAGCAGGTTGTGGAGGGTGGTGCAAGAAAAAGGCAAAGCTGTAAACACAAGTCTGGAAGCAGGAAGTGTCAGGCCCCACTGCTGAGTAAAAGACGCTTGGCCGTGGGTCCTTGGAGGCACACTCGCCTGAGAGGCAGGCTGCCGGTGTGGCCACACTGCTCGAGTTTCTCCCCAACCAAAAGCAGGCTGCTCACAGCCCCAGTGAAGGCAGTGGAAATGGACTAGACGCCCTCAACGATGAGGGTGGCTTCTCTAACTGGGGAGGTCGGGAGAGTTAAAACCTGAAAACTGGGCATGAGGCCATGGAGGAGGCCGGGGGAGGGGAAAGATTTGTGGCAATAGTTTGGAAGCTAACCTGCAGCAATCTGTCCTGCTTGGTACTAGAAAGGTGACTTGAGATTTGAAACTTGAGAGCTTAGGAAAGTCAAGTCTCATTCTAAATTCTGACCATGTCTCACTACTGCTATTGCCCCCCCCGCCCCAGCGCATCTGGGCCCAGGGCCTAGCTGAAGTCTGTCAAGGTGGGACTCCTCTTCTGAAGGACCTACCTGAGGTGCCTGGAAAGCCTGGTGCTCCTGGGAGCCCAGATTTGCCCTTGATGCCATAAGGACCACTAGATCCTGGGGTGCCTGGCTGTCCCACCGGTCCTGGTGTTCCAGGGCTGCCCCGCTCACCTTTGGGGCCTAGCAAGCCAGGCTTCCCGTACACACCTGATAAAAGAGAAGGGCAAATGATCACAGCTTGGAGAGATAGCAGTGAGTGGGTCAGCAAACCAACTTCCAGGACACATCCCAGGTGCCACCGTCTTCTCAGCTCCAGCCTTGTTGCTATTCCCAGCCGTAAGCCAGTCTTTGCAAGAAATTTGACTATTAGTTATGGTCGCTTTTGGAATTACTAAGACAGTAAAGTTGGCTCAGGCCATTTAAGGAAAATTTCACAAAAGGAAGGGACAGAATAAAATATTTCATTTTAACCCCTTAATTAAACCATCACCCCAGATTCATGCAAGTATTCATGGAAGTATACAAATTAATATAAGGCTTTCTGTAGATTGTTCAATAATTGGGGCAAAAAGAGTCACCCTTGAGTCCTGGAAGGCCAGAGTCTCCAAGAAGTCCTTTGTCGCCTGTTAATCCTTGTAGGCCTTGTTCCCCCGGAGCACCATTTTCAGCACCAAAGATGTCACCAGTGGCTCCCTTGGAACCAGGTAAACCTGGACTGCCAATCGTCCCAGGCAAGCCATCTTTTCCAGGGAGCCCAGGAAACCCAGGCAAGCCCTTCTCCCCACGAGGTCCAGGAAATCCTAAATGTAAAAAGATGAACATAAAAGACCATGGCTGTTTAGAAGCAATTTGTCTGGGTACAGATCTCTGAGACAGATTTTTCTAATATGAAAGTTAACATATTAATAATGTATGTGACTTCTCTTGAAGGTCAGGAGTCTCTGTTCCTGCGAGGCCTTGTGCAGAGGCAGGGACTGGGCCCTGCGACCTGGAGGAGGTTCTAGTTCTGGGAGTTGGGGCTGTGGGTGGAGGTCCACAACCTGTTTCTGAGGGTCGTATAGTTGTCGAAGAACACACACCACCCCATAGCATCCTGAGAAAAGCTCAACCTCTTCTGGAGTTCTCTAGCTTCTGCTGTCATGCCTCCCTCTTCTTGGGTGGGGAGAGGGTAGTGGAGGGGACCCTGGAGCACATGGTCCAAGATGAGCCCCGAGCCCTACAGCAGTTGTGGTTCTCAAACCTGAGTGATCATCACAATCATCTGGGATAACACACAGATTACCAGGCCCATCCCCAGAGGTTATGATCAGCAGATCCTGTGGAGAGGTGGATAATTTGCATTTCCATCAAGTTCCTAGGTGATGCTAATGCTGGCCCATGGAGTACAGTTTGAGGACCACTGGTACAGTGAAGAATCATGAAGCTCAAGTTGGAACAAGAGAGTGTGAGAAAAGGAATAGAAATGGACAGCTTCCCTCTGACTGATCTCAGTCTTTTTCACTGACCCTTAAGGAGTTGATCCAGGAAACTCATAGAACTGGCAGACAGACAACCTGGCAGAGTTACACCTCTGTCATTAGTGGTTTAGTGATCTCAGACAAGTCATTTCCCATCTGGGCCTCAGTTCACTCATCTGAAAGTTAAGGGGTTGCCCCAGCTGATTTTGAACGGTCCTTATTGCTCTAATATGCTGTCCTTCTATGGCTGTGTGCTGTGTCTTGCCAGGGTATAAAATTAAACCATCCTACCTACACCAGAGAGCAAACTTGACTTCCTGTAATTGGCAGAGGGCTACCACAACCCAAACACACACACACACACACACACACACACACACACACAAAGAAGCAGGTGAGGAGACACTCCTTTTCTTACCTGGTAATTCAGGAAGATGAACCAATCCTGGACTCCCTGGCTTTCCTTTATTTCCACTTGATCCAGGCTGACCTGGGGTCCCAGGGAGGCCTCGGGACCCTTTAGGGCCTGAAAACCCAAATGTAAGCGGTGAGGGGAAAGGAAAGTCAGTGTGCTGGGTATGATTTGTGATGTTCAGTCACGAATCCCAGTATCTTGGAGAGCCTCTCCTCGTCTCACCTCCCCACACTGCCCTCTCCAGCAGCCATCCTGTTTCCTCAATCCTCAAGGCTGCCCTCAGGAGGAATGTGGATCCCCAAATACTACTGGGCTATCCTCTGCTTCCTTTGCCTCATGGCCCTTACGAGAGTGTTTAGTGGCTTTCTCTGGCCTCATTCCATACCTGGGAATCCGGGAGTGCCTGGAAATCCTGATGGACCGTATGACCCAGGAATAATACACGGCAGGGTGATTCCTGTAAATGGTAACACGTATGCATTCAGTGAACCCACTGAGTCAGGGAAGATTTCTCCCTAGTACGCTCCTTTACTTCTATTCCATTTAATGGGACAGCCAAGTTCTTCCCACTCAGCAGCTGGGAGCCCACATAGGAAAACCTTGGCATCATTAGCTCTGGGGAGTTACACCCAGTACAATTGCTTACAGATGAGAATGCTCCTAGTGTCCAAATGCTAGGATATCACTTATCAAACCACTGAGGCCCAGTGGGCAAACAGTCACCTATGCAGCAGATGTTGCCTAACAAGGTTTCTTAGAGATTGCCTGTGCAGGAACAGCAGCAAACAGCAATTGCCTACTCACCCTGCCCACAGATAGAGCCTCTCCCTAGGATGGGTGTTGGGGGTTAGTCCTAAGGGTGCATTATGCTTATATGACTAGATTGGAGGGTTTGAAGCCAAGATCCCTCAAGTTCTCACGTTTACCCTTTCTTTGGAATGAGGTTTTCCCCAAACCACTGGGTTCTTTTGATGCACTTCATTTGGGATCTACTGAAACCTATTGATTGTCCTTGCTCAAATGTACCAGTATGTCTGTACTATGCAAACACTTAAGACCGCTTTCTTGTCCATGACAGGCAAGTGGTGACCCTTTCCTCAGCTCCTTATTTGAAACTGTCAACTCTGCTACTCAAAGAGAAAAAGTAGCAATTTCAACATTCAAGATGTCAAAATTGGCATGCATAGCCCTTCCCCTAGCAAATTCTCCCTTGCCCATTCATAATGCAAATAAAAAGAGTCTATAAGATCACAGAGGGGAGGTTTAATAAAATACTGGTGAACAAATTGTTTGCGGGCTCCCTCAAGTGCCATTTACAAACAATTGATATGCTAATTATATAAGTCTTGCCTATTCATTAAAACAATCCCCCAAGGTCTGCTTTAAACTACAGAGTCAACAGTTTTAATAAACATCTATAGCTTTTGCCTGTATTTAAATCACAAATTACATTTCTGAAAAATATGTACACAGCCTATGATTCAAACTGCTTACTGAACTCACTGGCTTTCCTCCCCTGATCCCACTTCTATTTTCCTAAATCAAGATTGGGAATTGAACAGTATAATGTATTGGTTGACAAGTTGGACTCTGAAGTCACAGACCTTAGCTGGTATCCTAGTTCTGCTGCTAACCAGCTGCATGAACAAGATACTTAAACCTCTCTGAGCCTCATGGCAAAATGGGAACTACTTCTACTTTTCTCATATGGTGTTTGTGAGGATTACATGAAACTGTGCTACTAGCACTTAGCACAGTGTCTAGCACTCTGGTACATGCTCAATTAATAATAGTTTTTATTATCTTGAACTATTATCTTATGTAAGAATGAGTACTCAGTGGAGCTCCTGCAAGGCCATCGCCAGGTTAGTGACACTGCTTGTAGTCTGGGTAGCACTTTCTGCCTTCCAGACTTCAGGTTTCTATAGTCATATTTCCAGAGGTGAACAGATGGCTGTAGGCCTGGATCCTCCTCCGTAGGTGGTCAAACCCACCTCCATCCTACCAGACATCAAGATGACAGAGCTATTTCTGATAGTTATTTCCCTACTATGGAAATATGCTCTACAGGCCAGCACTTTGTGGTGAGATGCTTCATTGGGAGGGGGTTTTCAACCTTGTGCTTAGCTCAGGCCTGGGCTCTTTGAGTTAGGCTGAAGAATTTCCTCCAGAGGGTGTGTCATGAGAGGGATCCTGCAAAAGACTCTCCTGCCCTCAACAATCTCAATAGCCCATTGGCTCTAATGTGTCAAACTCTAACATGACAGTTCCATTGTTTTATGTCTTAGGAAACAAACTTAGTAAAATAAAAATATCCCTGGGCTGGGTCCAAATATTAAGCCATTCATCCTTAATTTATCAGACTGATTTAATTGCTTCTTTTCATCTGTGACAGCCAGATAAAAACAAAGCCTTTAGAAGATGAAGCTGAGGACAGGCATCTGGAAAGGTTCCAGGATGAGAAAAATAATGGTCAAAGGAAAGATGGTTAGAAACCAGAGGAAATCAATGGCATATTTCTCTCAATAATTTTGTCTCACACCTGTGTGCCACACCACACTTGTATATTGTAAGCAGAGGTTCAAAATGGTGAGACGGAAGGACTTCAAGTCATACTGGTATCTGGCTCTTTTCCTTTATACTGTCTTCTACTTTACATTCCTGAATTCGGAGCCTTCTCAACAAAGCAGAAATCTGCTCTACCCATGTTCTGTTTAGTAATTGCAACAAATGAGCTACTTATTCACAATTTTTCCCATTAATGCCCAAATCCATTTTCAGAATAAAAAGAGTCTCTGGTTCCCAAGATTCTAACATCTCAATTTGTTCTGGGCCCAATGAGTAAAGTTCAGACATGTGTGGATCCTTTCAGGTACCTCTCAAGGCAGATTATGGCCCCAGTAAAGTTCAGAAAATGAATTTGCTTAAGATGGAGGTCAGCCAAGCCATCGACATGCATGGTGAAGGAAATCATGCCCACTCAATCCCGTACTGCCTGCTGTAAGAGGTATGTGCTATGGAGCCTCTGAAGCAGTGTTGGTGTCAGCCTTTGCATCCCAGCCTTAGGCTCCCTGCTCCCCAAACAGGGCATCCAGTGTGGTGCTCAGGCCATCGTGACTATCTGAGACAAAGGTAAACAAAAAAGGGATGTTTGGCTAAGACCGGTGTCTGAGAGCTTGTAGACCTAGCTAGCTCTCACCTCTCTCTGTGTCTAAGTCTCCTTTACCAACCTTCTCTCTGCAGCAGCAGTCACCTAGAGCAATCAAGTGAAGAAAAAAATTAAACCGGGACAGAAGTTCCTTGAGGCCCAAGGGAAGTCTTCTCAGCAGCCCAGATATGCCCACCAACAAAATCCCCTGTCTGAACTGAGTGGAGAGCACTGGCACCCACATGAGATCAAGCACACAGTCACCACAGTTCAGTAATAACCAGGGTGATTGATTACTATAAGCATCTGGAACAGAGCCTCTTTGGAAACAGCCAGTTGTCTGCTTGCCCAAAGTTTTTAATAATTCACACTAGTAGGCTGAAAGGCTTCTGATGATTACATCCTCTTTCCTGGCAATGCAGCTGTCCTAGTCTGGGCTACCATTGATTGGAGTGGGCACATTCAGGAATAGCATCTTAATTTTTTTTCTAGCAACAGAAATGGCTACAGTGCAAATGTTTGGGGACCACCGGGTTATTTGTTTTTAAAACTGTGCAGAAAAAAAGGTAAGTTTGAAGAATTATATTTGGTTGTCATAGAAAAGAAAGCTAACGCTCTTTATTAAAGTAATTTCTTGAAACTTTTCATACTGCAAGAAGGACATGGTTATGGTTTGAATATGATTTGTCTCCACCAAAACTCATGTTGAGACTTGGTTTCCAGAGTGGCTGTGTTGGGAGGTGGTGCTTCTGAGAGGTAATTAGGTTGTTAGGATGGGTTAATCTCTTTCTCAGGAGACTGGGTTATTTCTCAAGGGAATGGATTCGTTCCCACAGGAGCAGGCTGTTATAAAGCAAGGTTGCTTTTAGTGTTTGGACTCTTTTGCATGTACTCTTCTGCTTTCCACAATGAGCTGAAGAAGCACAAGGCCCTCAACTGATGGGCTGCCCAATCTTGGACTTTCTGGCCTTCAGAATCATGAGCTATATAAACCTCTTTTCTTTGTAAATTACCCAGTCTCAGATATCCTGTTGTAGCAACAGAAAATGGAATAAGACAAACATTTTCTGCATAAGGCATCTCCCAAGCTATAGCTTACCATATCATATTCCTAAAAATTTTCTGTGTCCAGGGACTAGTGATATTTGAGATACAAATGGTCCTGCAAGCTTCCTTCTGTTCACTCAGCAGGTTCTCAAATAGTTAAAATGTTGATAATAGTCAGAAGACTTGAAAGTGTGTAAGTTTATAAGTGTCATGTTATTATAACTCAGTTTAAAACCTTGTTGCTTGCAAAACGGTTTAATCTACAGTGAAGACCCAATTAGGGGAGGAGCAGTGGAATGACCATGAGTAATGTCTCTGGGAACAGAGCTAGAAGCAAAGCTATAGCTAACACTAGGACTTCCAACAGGCAGAATGATTTTATTTGATAAATCCTTATGGCCAGGAGCAGAGGTTCACATCTGTAATCCCAGCATTTTGGGAGGCTGAGGCACATGGATCACTTGAGGTCAGGAGTCTGAGACCAGCCTGGCCAACATGGTGAAAGCGTGTCTTTACTAAAAATACAAAAATTACCCAGGTGTGGTAGAGGGTGCCTGTAATCCCAGCTACTCAGGAGGCTGCGGCAGGAGAATTGCTTGAACCCAGGAGGCAGAGGTTGCAGTGAGCCAACATCATGCCACTGCACTCCAGCCTGGGTGAGAGTGAGACTTCATCAAAAAAAAAAAAAAAAAAAAAAGGAAAACGTCTTTACAACCTTCACAATGATTAATTTGTTAAATGAAATATTGACTCAGTTTTAAGAATTTTGAATTATCAAGTTTTAACCTGTACCATCAACCTTATTACACCGAATCGCAAAAATAGATTTTGAAATAAATAAAATTTTGCAAGACCTGGTATCCTGTCTTCTTTTATTGTAATTCTTCAAGATGATAAGGTGGAAACAGGAGAAATATGTTTAAGAAATAGCCCCTTGGTTATTGGGAAGGCTCTTTCTTCTGCAAATAAATATTAGTCTCCTATGGAACACTGCACTATGCTAGGCATGTAAAGAGACTCTAAGAAGTATTACCATCCCTAGTATCAAGAGACTTACAATGCGGATGGGGAAAGTAAAAGCATTAATGGAAGGAGATATATAATTTAAGTAGCAATGACATACTGTGGAGGCCAAGGGAAAGCTTAATGGAAGAAGTGGGGTTTATCTTGAACCCTGAAAGAGGAATATGATATGACTACACAAAGAGGAAGAGCACTCCAGAAAAAGGCAACACGGCAAAATCTTGAAGCTGGAAGTGAACACATTGTGTTTGGGTACAGTGAAGAAGACTGGTATCTTAGTTTTTTTGTTTCAATTAAGAGCATTATATAAGGTTGAAAAGGTTGGTTGTATCCATGTTTGGAGACTTCTGAATTCCAGGTTGAGGAGTTTGGACATTATATGATCTCTATTCAATTGGTACCATATGTGGCTTTGAACTAGGGGAGTTACATGATGATATTGGCACTTTACAGATTGGCTGCAGTGTTCATAATAGAATTGAATGTAAAAACTACTTAGGAAGTTGTTGTCATTCACTCACTTATCCATCCATCCATCCATCCATCCATCCATCCATCCATCCATCCAACCACTTATTCCAACAAGCATATAGGTATTTGAAAACCTAGGCATGACATAATGAGAGTTTAGTAGCAAGAAGAGAAGGAAAGAATATAAGAGGAATTGCAAAGGAAATAAGAGATAATCTCAAAATTTTAAACTTCAGATTATTATAAGTGTGGTGTCACTGATGGAACCATAGAAGTTGTGGAAACCCAGAAGTTGGGATGAACAGCTGTTCTGGCTGTATTGAAGACTAGTTATTAGCATAGCACCTTCATAAACCATAAGCAGGACTGTTACACATGATTCCTAAAATTCAAGTAGAAAAAGAAGTTATATAAAAAGGAAGGAGTTAAGGGATAAAATGGGGATTAGACTATATGCAACTAGATTTCTGCCCAATCTGAGATTCCATGAGTTGAGGAAAGGTTTTTCCCAGCTGATGATATTACCACACAATTTAGAGGGCACCTCGTCCAATCTCCCACCCATTGCTTTGATGACATTTGCAATAAGTGGTCATCCATCTTCTTCTTGAACTCTTCCAGGGATTATGAGCTCATAACCTCCCTTGGTAGCTCTGTTACATTTTCAGACTGCTTTGGTAGGAAGTCCTTCACTAAGTAGAGTGGAAATCTGTATTATTCTGTCCCCTAAGCTTACCACAATACAATCATAATACTTTTTTTCACATGCAAATCCCTCAGGGGGTTAAAAGTACTGATTATGGTGAGACAAGTCTCTTCTTATGATACATTTCATGCACCTGGGTCATATCCACTCTACAAGGGGTCAAATTTCCAAGTCCAAAGCCATCTGATTCCATGACTCACCCTTAGATCCAGGAGGGCCTTGTTGTCCCGGTAATCCATCCTTGCCTTTATCTCCAGGAAGCCCACGGGGTCCAGGCAGTCCTGGTAACCCAATTCCCGGGAGGCCAGGTGGACCAGGATGGCCTTTTTCACCAGGAAGTCCAGGTAACCCCTTTTCACCTGGGAAGCCCTGCCCACCATCACCCTAGACAACACATAAAAAAAAGAATGAAAATTCAACTCAGAGATTTATCTGGACAGTCCTCTGACTACAAGAAAGAGGTAGCCAGTGTGACCAATGCTTTGTGTTTTGTTAAAATTCTCTATCATCATCATAGTTTATCAATCAGTCTCCTTTGACTTTAGTTAGTGGATATGAATCTTGTCTCCTCTGGATGATCTAACAACGCAAAAGTTTCTGGATAGGGGTGAGGAGACAGGGCAAGAAATGAGCAGGATAATAACAACCCTAGAGATCACAGAAAGTGGCTAGATTACTTGAGGAGAAAAGTTGCTGAGAAGCTGAAGTATTTTTAAGTCATATGGTCAGGTGTTACTAGCATTTATCAAATGAGACAATGATCCATTCTGAGAAAATGACTCCCACTTTACATAAAGGAAAATCAAAAAGCAAAAAGTTTTAGTGGCAGAGGCAGGACAAGGTACTCTAGACTCTGTTCTTCCCTGTTTCATGGTCCAGTGGCCATCAGACCCCCCAACAAAGTCAGGTGTAAAGATCTGTAGAGCTAATCACCCAGGAACGATCAACTTACCGGAAGTCCTGGCAGACCTGGTAGACCTGGTACTCCATCGTTGCCTGGTTTTCCTATTACACCAGGGAAGCCCTGGGAGCCAGAATCACCCCGATCCCCTGGCATTCCTGAGATTGTACTGAGAATTGGTTCCCCCTTCTTTCCTTTGGGTCCTGAAGGACCCGGAGACCCAACTAAGCCCTGACAAAGAGAGAAGAGGGAGGAGTCAGAAGGTGCAGACTTCATAGAATTCTGGCACTTAGCATTATGACTTAGAGCAGAACCTTGGCACTGTTATAGACACTGATTATGTTGTCATCTTGAATAACAGTTGCCCATTTATTTCTGCACCTTTTGTAAATTTTGAAATCTTTGAAGATGGAAACCTCACCTTAATTCCTATTTTATCTTCATGGGCCAGCACATTGCTAGGCAAAGGTAAACAATGTTGTGGAAGGAAGAAAGTGGGGAAAGAGAGAAGGGAAAATAGGTAGGTTAAAGCAGAAAGGACTTTAAGAGACTCTATAGTTAGACTTCCTGTTGTAGATCAAAACCCCAAAACTTTGTTTTAATCCCACCTCTCTTGTATGCACTTTAGAAAAGTAATTGGGGGGACTGAAGGGCACTGGAAAGATTCCATTGCATCCTCAGGGTCAAAGTTTGGCAAGACTTACTGGAGCCCCTGCTGGGCCCTGTGCACCCCCAGAGCCTCGATCTCCTCTGGCTCCTTTAAGGCCTGGAAGGCCTATGAGACCCCGTGGACCAGGTGGGCCTGGTTCCCCGGGTGGTCCAGTGTTGGGAACACCACCGTCACAAGCACAGAAACCTGAGTCTCCTGGGAGAAAAAGACAACATAGAATGAAGTGGGTCATTTTTTTTTCTAAGAAGAATGAAGAATTGATAGTGGTTATTTGTGACTTGAACAACTCCATGGAGGCAATCTGAAGGCTTGCAGAGAACACACTCAAATAAACTTGGTTCACTCTCCAGCAGAGTATGTCTGTGTTAGTGGTTCAGATTTTGTTAGTCAGGGATGAGGCTCAGCCATCAGTAAGTCTAAAGTATAGCCGTAGTTGAGAACCACTGACCTATACTAACCAGCGGAGAGTCTGGAATTCAAGCCGCTCAAAGATTTTTTTTTTTTTAACCAAAATGTCTTTTCACCTGACTTTTGTACACATGACACAAATGTGTACATATTTTTGTACACGTTGAGACAAATGCCAAATAAATAATGATAGGGATTTCAACAAAGCACCTTTGAAGAGGTATCAAGGAGTCACTAGCACTATGGTCCAACTCCCTATATCTTCCGTGCTTATTGTCTGGAAAATGAGAATTGGTGCCAACATCGGTGACCCTGAATTTCCTAAGATTCTGAAGGGCCCCTTCTTACTTTTAGAAAACTGATGATTCCTAAAACTCTTAAGAGAATAGTCTGTTCTTCAGATTAGTATTTCTTGAATGTGATCCTGCATCAGTCACCTGTGATGGTTGCTTATAAGGCAGTTTGCTGGGCCCTATCTCAGTCCTAATCACTCAGTCTCAGGAGGCCAGACCAAATAATCTAATTTTTAATAACCTCCCCTGGGTGATTCTCATGTATAATGAAGTTTGAGAATCCCTATCACTATTCCATACTTAGAGAAAATCTTTCAGCTCCGTGGAAATACAGAATGGGGAGCATCAGAAATGTCCCTTTTTTAGGACTGTGAATGGTATCAAGAAATACACCAGCTTTGTAGTGAGTTAGGTAAGGGCCAAAATTAACATCTAAGTTAATTTAATGCCCTTTTCCATCAAATAGTTTTCCTGGGACCTGAATAGTAGAGAATAAGCTTTCAGGCATTTCTTAACCAGCCTCTATATACTTAGGTAATGACATTTTATGACAGAGCAATGAGAAAGGAGAGGAGTAAGTTAGAACTTCTCTGATTGAGCCTGAGGAAAGCAGTTCATTCCTAGAGATCTTGAATTACTGAACCCTAGGCCATCCCAAAACCCCTCTCCCGTCATTAGTTTCACTTCTTCCTCCACCCTGGCCTAGGCCACAACCCTAATGAATTGACTTATTGAGCATCTTCCCCTCACAGTAAGTGACAGAAGGGGGAAATGACCCAAAGGCAGCTGCGGTCATTGATCGGTTCTCCAACACCAGTGGGGGCTAGGGTTGTTTTCCTGGAGCCAGTTGGGTTTTTCAGAGTCCCAGGTCTTGACCTGTTCAGAGCACTTTGCTTAAGGCTGAAGGTAGTAAGTGGCTTACATCCTTGGTCTTGCAAACTGGGAGGGGTAGCAGCATGCACTGGTTAACAGCCTGGGCTGCAGGTAGAGGAGAAAGAAAAAGAAGCCTGCGAACAACTTGGTCCTGTGTGACCTCCATTGCTAGCCTCAGTCTTAGAGACCCAAATATAGCACTTCTAACAATCCTAAAATCAAAGCCCCAAACAAGATCCACAATTGCTTCTGTTTAGGTTCCCCAGGCTGTTGGTTTTCTCATTCCCCATAAAGCCTTCTCTAAGGAGTTTGGAGGACCAAGAAACTCAAGGGGATAAAATCACCTTTTATTCCTTTGAGGCCTGGGTTTCCTTTTGGACCTTGTTCTCCTCGGAGACCAGGGAACCCTGGCTCTTTGTTGTGTAGAGTTTCGGCCTCAAATTCTGGACCTTTGGGTAAAAAAACAGATAAAGGATTAGCAACTTGTATAAGCCTGATGACTTCCCTGACTCACCACAGCAGCTCAATCACCAAGGCCCAAGTCCTTGAGGCTCAACAACCACAGCAGAGACAAAAAAATAAAATTCAAGACCGGGACCCCAAATCTGCAGCAAGGAGTCAACAGGACCTCTGTTGGTTCAATTCACTCTACTAATATTTATGGAATGTCCATTATGTTCCAGGCACTGTACTAGACAGCGGGGTTAGAGGAATGAACAAGGTAGCTTCTAAAACTCAGCAGTACCAATGTCTACCCCAGAAACCTCCCTTAGGACAAAAGAGGAAAGAGGTGCAAGCTGCAGTGGATATGGGCTTTAAGGTACAAAGAAACATTCTGGGCAGCATTTCCAGCTTTTCTCTCAGAATCTAGAATCTCACACTCAAGTAGGAGATCTAAGAAGGACAAGCCCTGTGTAGGCTTTTAGCAGCCACCTCAAGGGTCCAGGCTTGGCTTCTTTTTTTCTCAGTCTCTCAGCCCACCCCATTGG
Organism: Theropithecus gelada; assembly: GCF_003255815.1. Taxonomy (NCBI): domain Eukaryota; kingdom Metazoa; phylum Chordata; class Mammalia; order Primates; family Cercopithecidae; genus Theropithecus; species Theropithecus gelada. The sequence continues at coordinate 106,203,545 of NC_037689.1, forward strand.
AGCCTTGTGGACCAGGGCAAGCTCAAAATAACCAATGCTGCTTCTTTAGGAGCTGAAAAAACAGACTTAAAGGCTGAGAACAGTGAAAGATGGAGTGGGAATGGGTACAAAACTTGGAAGGCATTAGGCCCTAGTTTGCTTGTTCCTTGATGGAGAACACTCTGCTGTTATCAATAACTGGTAGAGGCAGGGATCTGACTCAGGGACAATGGGGCCTTCATGGCTGCCCCTCTGCAATTATCATGTATCCTGGCTTAGCTGTTTCACCTGTGAGATGCCCCCTCAAAAATCATGACTGTTCTGCAGTCTGGATCACATCTGAGTCTTGAGACCAAAAGAGAAATGAGTAACTTACCAGGTGGGCCTGGTGGACCTGGTGGGCCTGGCAAACCATCTCTGCCAGGGAGGCCAGCTGCTCCAATTGTGGTACGGCCTGGGCTTCCTTGGTCCCCCTTCAGCCCTGGAAATCCCTGAGGCCCTAGGGCTCCTAGGACACCTGGAAAAATAAGCCCACACACAAATGCTCATTATATCACCCCACTCTCTGGAGTATTCCTATCTGTGGCATACGTTGGAAACAAATCCAAGGAAGAATTTAGGGAAGCATTTGCCCTTCTCTTGCATCAGAGTTAGAAGGATCCTTAGGGATCTATTAGCCTAATCTCTTGGGAAACTGAGACCCAAAGAAGAGAGGAAACATGATCAGGGGCCCAGCATTTCTCAGTGGCAAACCTGAGAAGAAAATCTGGGTCTCTAGCCTTTCACTTCTTGATTTTTTCCCAACTTGGTGCTGGGGCCAGCTGTACCATTTCCAGGTGACTGCTTTAAAACCATAGGTATCCTCACAGCAGCCCATCTCCAAGGAATTTAGAAACTGGTGACTTTAAAAGTAAAAGTTGAGCTTTATATCTGGGGCATCACTGCATCCCAGACTCTGGCATGCCTTTTTCCACATGTCACTATAGAATGACATATGGATGTGATTAGTTCAAGAGTGTTACCCACAGGATCCTGGGACCATTCAGTACCTGGCTGAATCCTACAGCAAGGTTCTGGGTATAAATCTTCATCTGGGCTTTTGCTAGCCCCTCTTGGCAAGCATCAACTGGGATGGCATATCCACAGGAGGGTGACACAGCTCCAGCAACTCAACCCAGGACCCCTCTTGTTGCTGCAAACCTCAGTGACAGTCTAGGATTGCCTGTCCAGCTATGATACATTATTTAAGCCAAAAACAAAAGCTGCTCACCCAGCCCCCACATACGTTAGCTTTGGGCTGGCAGTCGGGAACCTACTGACTATAAGAACCTACCTCTTCTTTGACTTCGGCTAGGTGTGTGCCCCAACCCAGAGGTACAGAAGGGAATGCTAGGAACCACAGTGTATAGAGGACTGATCTGCGCGGCAGATGGGTTAGTTTTTTTTTTTTTTTTTACCTGATAATGCTGGCAAGCCAGGGACACCAGACGGGCCACGCAGGCCCTGGATGCCTTCATCTCCTTTAAGGCCTGGGAGGCCAGGTACACCAGGGTCTCCAGGATTACCTGGCATTGTAATGAAAGACAGCAGTAAATAAAGGCAGAGGAGGCCCACAGATGCTACAAAATGCCCAAGAAGAGGTGCAGGGAGCTGTCCTGGCATTAGAAGTACCTTTCTTGCCCTTTCCAAGTCTCTCATGCTAATGGCCTCACATGATAATTGGTCTTCTGGAGCCAAGGGGCCTTCTGGAGCCAACATTAGTGTATTAAGAATTGGTCTGGCCACGGCCTGCCTTTCATGGTAAGCTCTGGTAAGTACTTCTTCTTCTACCACTAATCTGCTGTAATGCCTAAAATGTCTACCATTTGGATTAAGATGTTGAAGTCCACTATTTATGTTACACATATATGTTTCCTGTGAGTGGCACACAGGAAGCCACTGTCAAATATTAATACCAAACCGGGCATGGGCCTTAGAGGATGAGAGGTGAGAGATAAGTGGGAAGACCCATGGAAGAGTAACTACAGTAGAAGCCTTTGGTCAAACAAGAAGTAGCTGGAGATACTGGGCATCTCAATATTTGGAGAAGGTAAAGGGAAGAGTTGGGCACACACAATAACTAGGACAAGGAGAGATGAAGACAGATTTTCTAAGCATCATACTCTTGAGGGCTCTCAGCCACTTGCTCCGCTAACCAAAGGTACTTTTCCACTTCCTATGAAATTGTCAAGCTCAAGCATGCATAGAATCACCTACATGAGGCCCTGAGTATTCCATAGTATCAAACTGAAGTCAGCCCAGCTGGGGGTGGTTATCCATCCTTCCCAAAGCATCGCCAAGAGAACCATTTTCACCAAATTCAGGCCCAGGCAGACCCAAATCCTAGGCTTAGTGGACTCAACACAAAACAGGGTGCTGGGCTTGGCTTCTCTGCCCAAGAGATTGGAGTTAGCTTTATTACCCAAGTTCAGGAGCCATGAGGGGCTCTTGGGTGTGTCAAGTTTAGCAACAATCGAGTAACTAAGTATCCTTTAATAATTACCGGGGATATAGGATTTAACTTCCTGTCTTTATTTTCTACTCAAATTAATGAGAAGTTGCACCTGAGATCACAGCACCATCTATATCGATGAAAACATCTGGGCCTGGCAGGCCAATGTCACCCTTTTCACCCTGCAAAGATTAAGTACATTAAACACAAATGTTTCCATGTCCTTATTACCCAAGATCTATGTGCCATTAAATCCCATCGCTAGGAAAATGAAAGGTTCTTCCTTCTATAACCCTGGATTTTCAGGGTCAACTAGTCCATAGGTTAATTTCAAAGTCCCATAAATTTAAGATGAAGGTGACACAAAGCAGGCCAGAGGCCTAACATTCAGTTGCAAACCTGTCAAGGACAGGGGATCCCAATTTTATTTTGCAACTCTACTCAAGGACAGTCTGCTCTGGGCCTTGACTGTACCTAAGTAGTGCTAAGGAGAGAACAGAGTTTTAACTTTTTTCCACTCTTAACAGGCCTGGGCCTCTACTACCATCACAACCCTTGTTAGTGGATGATGTCTGGCAGAGGAAATTAAAGGAGTTCTAATACTCCCCAAAGACAGACTTAGGTACCAAAAACACATACAGTGGCATATCCAGGGTGTGATGGTGGCAGTTATATGCCCCAGGTGTAGGCAAAAAGGGGATGCATTGTCTGTAGAGAATTTAAAACAATAATAAAACCAACAGTTGGCAATTCTAAGCAATATGAATAAAATTTTCCTCATCTGTGGAATGGACTTGCTGTCACCAGCCCCTGCCCCTTAGTTTACCACCGATCAAGTAGTATCTAAGAAATGCTCATTAGCAGCTTTGTGTATTCAAAGTAGGTTACATGCATTTCTTGAGAAAAAATTGAAACTTAAAAGGTCAAAATATTAAAAATACTTCATCTTATATACAGACATTTGTGGTAATTCACCCTTCTACCTACCAACCCTGGATTTTTCACTTCCCAACTTTACCTCAATTCCTTGGAATCCATTAAGCCCAGGAAATCCCAGGGTCCCTGTCTTGCCCTGTGACAGAAACATAGTTACCACTAAGTTGAAAGTATGGGAGCATTAGAGGGTCTGGTCTTTGGATTAAGCCAGGGCAAATGGCACAAGGATCTTGGATGACATTGCAGGGTATGTGTGGCTTCTATCTGACTCTGGAAGCTGTAAAATCTCCCAGAAGACAATATGGCAGTAAGTAGCCAATTTACATATTAGGAGGTACAAGGGCCACAAGGCTAGACACGGATACAAGCAGGCTGGCCTTGCTAGTCCCTGATAGCATGCCAAAGATGTATGACCACAGCATGGAATGGCAAGGCACTGAACTTGACACTGGATACCCATGTTCTTGAGTGAAAAGAAAAGAGGACAGTGGCTAAGATTATACCAAAAAAAAGGGAGATGAACAATTTGCATTATAAGTAATGTCTCCCTTTGGCCATGTTAAGTAAAGCAAGGGGGACTTTTAATTGGGATTTTATACACGAAGGCTTTAATGATATTAACCAAAATACCTGTTGCCCTGGAGGGCCTTGGACTCCTTCTGAACCCATGGGACCCTGTAAAGAAAATAGTTACACCTTAGAAAAATCAATAGGCTACCTAGAAAAAGCCACTAGACTTATATAACAAAGTTGTACAGCTGAGTTCAGGATTTAGCAGCTCCTAAAATCAGGTAAGCGAATGTTCCTAGACCTGGCTTAATGACTTTTTTTTTTTTTTTTTTTTGAGACAGACTCTCACTCTGTTCCCCAGGCTGGAGTGCAGTGGTACAATCTTGGTTCACTGCAACCTCCGCCTCCAGGGTTCAAGCAATTCTCCTGCCTCAGCCCCCTGAGTAGCTGGGACTATAGGCATGCGTCACCACGCTTGGCTAATTTTTGTATTTTCAGTAGAGACAGGGTTTCACCATGTTGGCCAGGCTGGTCTCAAACTCCTGACCTCAAGTCATCCACCCATCTTGGCCTCCCAAAGTGCTGGGATTACAGACGTGAGCCACCGCGCCTGGCCTAATGACTTCTTTCTAAGCACTAATCCATCAGGCTAAATAGCCACATGGAGCATTTTTTAAGAGCCAAATAAATGGAAACAGTTTAAGTAGTAGGTGGAATTTGATAGAAGGGCTGGGTGGTATTATACTTAGTCTGCATTCGTTCCAAGTCAGGAGATCTTTAAATAGATTATGGGAGGGCCTCGTCTTCCACCTCAAATGCATTCTTTGTTGGTGATTATATGTATTTTCAAGACAAGGGAGGGGGAAAAGTAGAGAAAGAAATGGCAGGGTAATGGATAAATATGGCTAAATACTCAAAGGACTCTTACTTAATAAACTTCATAGTCAACTTAACAACACAATTTCTCTAAAATGTTACTTCTTTGAGGCTAAGCTTGGCCCGCTGCTTCTAGCTCAAGACCTAAGTGCCCGAAGCTAGGAATCAGAGAGGCTAATAGTTATTTTTCCATTTCAAATGAGATTATTATTGGAAACTGTTGACTCCAAACATCACTCACTATGTTCTAGAACTTTCCAGGCTTGTTTCTGTCCTATAAAGGTTGCACTTGGCCCTCTTTCTTCCATTCCTGTGCCACTTCTGTGCTCAATTCCCTCAGAATAGAATGGAATGAAAGCAAGGCAACACTCATATCATTCTTTAGCCCAGAAGACAATGACACATGACAGCAAGGAGATAAATAGCCTGAGGAGCCACCTAGAGTAGAGGGTGCCTCTTTCCTTTTCAAGAGAGTGATTCAATCAAGGGAATGGGGCTAAGAGAGAAGGAGGTCTTAGGAACCTGCCATTGGGTTGAGGAGAAACGAGAAGCTTAGGTGGCAATTAAGTTGCAAAACATGAAGAAGCAAACAGGAAAGAAAATGGACAAGGTGACTTGACAGACCCAGGCAAGTAATATTCCAGGTTCGTACCCTAGGTCCTGGCAAACCAGGGATTCCCTTTTCTCCCTTTTCTCCAGTAGTTCCAAGGCCCTAAATGAAAAAAGAAACCACAAGTTATAATGTTTGTTTTCTCATTGGTCTCCTGGCTTCATCCAAACAAGGAGGCTATTTTAATTAAGCTCCATTCTCCCCTTAGGGAGGCTCACCATGCTGTCTCTTGTCACTGCCTGAGAAGCACGTAAGTTCTGAATATGAATTGGACCATTCATTCAAGGTCCCCCTTTGGTTCTAGAAGTAATGCCCCCCACCCCACCTACAACACTGTTCCATATATTTATAGTATCATAGGCTAACAGCATAGAAATGATTAAATATCTAACCTTGCTGATTTTACAGATGAGGAAACCAATATCTGGATGAGTTAAAATTGAATGAGAAAGCCAGATCTTGTGTTTTTCATTCCGGGAACCTTTCCTTTAGAACAGGCTGCCTTCTATCATTTAGGAACTTGATTATTTGACCTACAAATGGAGGATTATGCAAATTCTTGGGGGTTGATACTAGGGGGAAGAGCAAGAGCTTTTCCCCTTTGGTGACATAATGAGCACAACATTGTTTTCAGTGGGAAGAAGCATTTCTATCTAGGCATGGTCTGAAACCCTACAGCTCCTGTACTGGGACTATAGGGCTCTTGCCTGGCCCTAGAGATAGTCCAAAGGGGACTGTGAGATGGTCTCCAATCCCTCTTGCCCTGCTCATCGGAGGTGAGGATTTGTAGCCATGAATATGACTTGGAGATTCTCTAGGGAAAAGCAGGAACTCCAAGAAGCAGAGTGAGTAAGAAAGAACTTCCTCCCCTCTGGGTCCAAGGCAAATGTCTGGGCCCCCAAGATACAGAAGAGTTCATTACTAAAGTGGACAAAGTTTTTCACAGAAAACTTAAATGAGGCCACTGCGCTGTTGTTCAAAATTGTACTTTTTGGAGCACAGATTTAGCAAACAACATTTTGGCTTATTGTGAAAGTAAAGGAGGCAATGAAGGAAAGACACTAAATGTTGTGGAACATCTGTTGTCCCTTTAATGTGACCTGGCTCACCTGCTCAAATCCCATTTGTAGCTTTTTCTTCCTTTTACATACATACTTAGTGCGCTCCCATGAGTACTGAAAGCTGGTTGAGCACCCCTTGGCTTTCTGGGCCCAGGGTTTTTCATTTTTGTTTCCTTTTGGCTAGTCATGTTTTTGTTTTTTTAATGTGGGTTGTTTTCATTGTCTTTTTATTGGGAGGAGAGTGTGTGTGTGTGTAGGATCCAATTCAAAGCAGGCTTTGGTCCCGTACTTACCTGTTCTCTTTTCTGCATTTATATAACTGTGCATCAAATAGCTCAGCCTTCATGCTACATTAAACTTCTAATGTGAAAGGCTCGTGGGTTAAACTGAATGCAAACTTATTTAAAATATTAGTTTTTCTGCATCAAACCAAGGCATGCTGCGACTTGGTGGAATGTCTGTCGGCTTCTGAGGTCAAACACTTCAAGAAGCCTTCTCTCACCTGTCCATGAAATCTGTGGCGGCCCGTGCTGCCCCAAACTCTTAAAGTGCAAAGATTGGTTGCATATGAAAGTTTTGTAAGCATGAGGCCTATATTACACTCTCTTTTATCTTTCTCCAAGGCCCATTACTACAGTCTGAACACATACAAGGTGGTCCAGTAAATACTTGTTGAACTGAATGGAATAATGACCTAGAGAACAAGACTATTGCAAAGGGTGAAGGAAAGAATGTTCAGGAACCATCTTGTGCCCCCATCTGTCTTGCCCTCAGTTATAAATATAAGGGGGCCTTGTACTACTTCTCCAGAAAGCAGAAGAGTCTTGCTTTCTCAGAGGGCCTGAGAGCTTGTGCTATAGTGTGAACAAAAATAAATATGTTTAAAAAATGTAAAAAGGAAAAAAAAGACAAATTTGTGTGTGGGGGTTAGAGCCAACAAAAGATAAATAGCTTGGCAAGACACTGGCTGTGCTGTAGGTTCAACTTGTCTCCAAGAATAGGGAGGCACTGTACAGGGACCCTGCTGAACAAGCTGTTCTAGCAAGATGCCCTGGGACTGGCCCCGTCACAGTCAGTCCTCCTCATGAGTAATCTTGCAAATGCTGCTCCCACACTCCTACTTACCCATGGCCTGGAAAGCCTCACTGGAGCTAGCTTAACTGTTTCAGGGCCTGCTCTCCTGGGCTCCGGATTCCTGATGCTTTTTGGTTCTGAGGAGGCTCAATTGAAGAACCCCACCTACCTAGTAGTTACTCCTACTCAATAGTTACCTCAGGATTTGCCAGTTTCTTCTCTTATCCCTCCCCTCATCTATTCCATTTTTGCCTTCCCCTGTGTTTGCTAGTCCCTTGGACAGAGGGCACATGGATATACAATTCTCTCTGACGACCTCCATGGAAAGACCTGTGGCCTACAAGTGTGAGCGTGTTGCTTGAGACAATGGGATAAAATGTGTGAGGTGAGGACTGAGCCAGAAAATCAGGGATGTTTGGTCACTGCAGAGGGGCCAAGAGAAAGAAGGTGAGGGGCAAATCTCTCAGGTTGGGCACTTCGTCTCTTACAAAGATTTGGACTCATATAGGAAGAAAACAAATAGTTAAAAGGAACATTTTGGATTCCACAGAGATTTCTGTCTTCAGTGCTGCCTTGTTTCTCAGTAAGTGTGGATAATTGAAAGCTGATGTGAAGGCTTTGGATTTGAGAAGCACATTTCCTCTGAAAGGTCCAGAGTATCACAAATACAATACCACATTTCTCCTCATAACTTTTCTGTCATAAGGCATTCATATAAATTACCTATGAATGTTCCCATTAAACAGATAGAGATATTAGGACTGTGAAGGAGTTACCTGATTTGGCCAAGGTCACACTTTGAATCTGTGCCAAAGTGGGCTGAGAATTCTGGTTTCTTAATTCCCACCCTATGAAAACATGCTGTTCTATGTAAAGGGGTTATTTTCCAGCTTTGATGTCTTTACAATCAACTGGGGTTTCTATTTTTCAGCCCACACTCTGAAACACTGGAAATACTGAGCTTGAAATGGTACTGCAATTTATCATCCTGCATTGTCGTCAGTCTCTTTCTTTTACAGGACTAAAGGGAATGGGTTGAAATTGCAGCAGGGGAAATACTCTGGGTTCGGATGTGGAAGGGAAGGGGAGGGAGGCAGTGTGAGCCAGTGAAGCCAATAACACCGGAGGAGATCATAAAATCCTTTGTAGAGATTTAGAGACAAAAAACCCACCACGCCTGGGATTAGAACAAACTGGACTGTAGGGGGCAGTATGGTATGGGGAAAAAGCCATCAAATTGGCTAGAATTCAAGAAAGCTGAATTTGAATCTCAGCTCTGCTAATAACTAGCTGCGTGATTCTGGACAAATCTCTTCACCCGTTGAGGCTGTAGTTTCCTCATCAGTATAAGGGAGATAAGCCTGGCTCACCTTGCTTACCTCACAGGGACAATGCCAGGTGGCTAGAATCTATGTGAAATGCTCTACAAAGAAGGTGAAAACCTTATTCCCAAACTCACTTGCAAAGTACTTTATATCTGTACTGTCCAATAGAAATATAATGTGAGCAACTATGTTATTTTCATTTTCCTAGTAGCCACATTAAAAAAGCAAAGTAGCCGGGCGTGGTGGCTCAAGCCTGTAATCCCAGCACTTTGGGAGGCCGAGGCGGGTGGATCACGAGGTCAGGAGATCGAGACTATCCTGGCTAACATGGTGAAACCCCGTCTCTACTAAAAATACAAAAAACTAGCCGGGCGCGGTAGCGGGTGCCTGTAGTCCCAGCTACTCGGAGGCTGAGGCGGGAGAATGGCGTGAACCCGGGGGGCGGAGCTTGCAGTGAGCCGAGATCGCGCCACTGCACTCCAGCCTGGGAGACACAGTGAGACTCCGTCTCAAAAAAAAAAAAAAAAAAAAAAAAAAAAAAAAAAAAAGCAAAGTAAACAGAGATTCATTTAAATGATATATTTTACTTAAACAAATATATAATAAATATTGTCATTTTAACATCAAAGTAAAAAATCTTATTGAGATATTCTAGATTTCTTTTCATACTATGTTTTTGAGATCTGGTGTGTAATTTACACTTACAGTACATCTGATTTCAGATCAGCCACATTTCAAGGGCTCAGTAGCCACACATGGCTGGTGGTTATCTTATTGAACAGGACAGCCTTATATTTTTTAAAGAAACTTTGCATACATTATTAGTTGTGTCTTAAAAGAGTAGATATATGCATGTTCTCACTCATATGTGGAAACTAAAAAAGTTTATCTCATGGAGGTAGAAAGTAAAATGAATGATACCAGAGGCTGGGAAGGGTGTGAGAGTGGGGTGGGGGGAGAGATGGAGAGAGGTTGGTTAATGGGTGCAAACATACAGTTAGACAGAATGAATAAGTTCTAGTGCTCGATAGTGGAGTAGGGGGACTATAGTTAACAACAATGTACTGTATATTTCAAAGTAGCCAGAAGAGAGATTTAAAATGTCCCCAACACATAGAAATGATAAATGTTGTGGTCATGGATATCCTAAATACCCTGACTTCACCATTACACAGTCTGTGCATGTAACGAAATATCACACGCACCCTATAAATATGTAGAAATATTTTCTCCCAATAAAAAATATAAATGTGACCACTGTCAAATTACAGATATAAAGAGAGGTTCAGTGACTTGCCAAAGTTCCAGAGCAGGGGCTGGGTCTAAAGTTTGGGTGTTCTGTCTCCAACACTAGGGTTCTCTTCCTTTCTGGTTCATTAGATACAGAGGTGATTAAAATCAAGTGCATTGAACAGATGATTCTCCATGCCCCTTTTATTTCTATGGAGTAATAAGAATCATCATGGAAGGAACCTGTGCCACTGGCTCCACTGGCTCTGCTTTCTGGCCACCCAGAGAGACCCAAACTATTTCAAAGTACTGTAGGGAGGGAATGGAATCATCTATCCCCATTGGCCCAGCAAGGACAGGCAGGCCTAGTCATCTTTGATTCATCTATTTTCCACCTGATCTCTATTCCCAATCCATGAAAATCTTGTCAGCTCTTTCAAAACATATCTTGTGATTTAAAAGACACATTAAACAAATGTAATGCATTGTTCTTGTCTGGCTTTTCATTCAAACAAGGCAACTGTAAAAAAATATATATACCTATAAGACAATCAAAAATTTGAATTCTGCCTTGTTAACTGATATTAATCGCTGATCACAAATTACTGATGATGATACTGTCACTATGTCTTAAAAAGCCCTTACCTTTTAAATATTCAGAGGTATTTGTGATGAAATGATATGTCTATTATTTGCTTTGGATTGGCCATAAGTTGCTAATTATTGAAACTCTGTGATGGGTACACGAGGGATCATTATGACATTCTCTCTGCTTTTGTAAATGTTTGAAATGTTCCCTAATAACAAGTTTGAACATTTTTACATTTTGAATCTATCCACTTATTTCCAAGTCCATTGCTGTCACTATAGTCCAAGTCACCACTACTATCTCTTGCCTGGACTACTGCCATACCCTCTGTGTTTGCTCTTCCACCCTTCCCATTCCCTCTCTCCTTCCTCCCACAGCCACAGTGATCTTAAAAATACAAGTCAGAGCCTTTGAATGGCTTCCCATTACATTAAAAATAAAAAACTGCATTGACCTATGAAGGTAGCGAAGATCTGGTTCTGACTTCTCTGTCTGGAATCATTGGCCTTGCTTACTCTGTTCCACTTGCTCACCTTCTTACTGTTCCTCAAAAGTACTGAGGCTTTCTTAACCTCAAGGTCTTCGCACTTACGGTTCCCTCAGCCTTAAACCCTCTTTCTGATCTTCACAAGACGTGCTCCCTCATAATATGCAGGCCTTACCTCATACATCACTTCCTCAGAAAGGCCCTTCTTGACTGCTCTGTCCCAAGTAGACCACCCTGTTCCCCATCCACACTTCATCACTTTACCCTTCTTTCATCTTTTATATATTGCCAGTATATGAACTTGTTATAGATTTATCTGTTTGCTGGTTTCTTGTTTGTTTTTTCCCTCACTCCTCCATTAGAATGTAATCTCAAGGACAGGGACTTTTACTTAGTTACCGTTGTAACCTCCAAGTCCAGCAGAATGCCTGGCACATAGGGACCCTCTAAAGGTAACTGATGAGTTTAAGAATCTAAGCTAGAAAGGCAGATATGAAAGTGAAGGTAGGATTACTAAGATTAGCTACCATTAACTGAATAATAAGTGCTAGACATGTAGTAAGCCCTTTTCATGCATATTATCTCATTTAATCCTCATAACCACCCTAACATTCTCCCCTTTTTTGTAGGTTAGGAAACTGAGGCTCAGAAAAATTAAGAAACTTGTCCAGGTTCACATAGTTAGAAACTGGCAAAATCAGAAGTCAGGCCTAGGTCTGTTTTAACTATAGAGCTTGAGCTAATAACCTCTAAGTTACACAGCCTCATGGAGAACCATGCTTACGTCTCCATGTGTTTAAGAAACAAGAACATCTCCTTAAATGCCTTCTAATAATAAAGATGGTGGCATTCTCTACAATATCCATGGGAAGAGGTCTTTCTGTTAGCCTTCTATTGCTACAGCTTTTGTCCAATCAGACCCTTGAATACATGTTGATCAAATAGAGAGACTTACCGGGAAGCCTGGAGGGCCACTTATGCCTGGAAAACCCTTAGGCCCTGGTTCACCCTGGAAAATCAGCCAAAGGTTAGTAAGTAGCATCAGGAAGCAGCGAACACACAGGAGGATGGCTCTCTGTAAGTACTTGGACTGAGGAGTGGGGAACCAATGAGGTATCAAGATTAGGGCAGCAGAGAGTGGTGCAGATTCCCCAGGCTCCCTAATTAGTAGCTGTACCAGGATGTCTTAGTTCATGGAGCTCTTTGCTGTGGGAGAAGGATTATGGACCATAACTGTCTAAAACAGAATGTCAAATACTGAGGCTAATTGGGAGACAGAAAGGATGATTGTCTGTTTTCTTTCTAGTGGAAGAAGCTATTCAGTACAATTTCCTATAGAAAATTAGGCAGCAGAGAAATCCATAGTCTTGGGAAAAGGGTAACAATTACAATTTGGATAGAGACACATAACAATTTGATCTGTCATTCTTTGATATGTGAATTTATCTATACGTGCCATGGAAAAGCTCCTTAAGTTTTGGGAATGATTGAGGAAGCAGACAATCTCTTTCATGCTGCCAGACCATTCCCAAATCAACAACTAGTTCCTATAAACCCGGAGGGGCTTGGAGTTGTTGCTTCCACAAAGACAAATTTAAAGAAAGGAGACTAAACACATTTCCCTGCCTAGGCCCCTTGGCCATGGGAACAGAATCACAAAGCTTAAAGGAACCCTGGCAGGAAATGCAAGTTACTGGAAGATCTCTGCACACCTTAACAGTACACAACCATTCAATTACAACCATGTAGGCAGTATACAGTGACTCATATAAAAATACAGATCATAAAATATTTCAGTTAAACAAGTCTATAGCGTAAGCCTTGGTAGTTCAAATCAGGTAAATTAGGGCATCTCTTGTCACCACTTGGTGACAGTATATCCTATTTTCAGGGTCAAGTTTTAAGAGCAAATAACTTCTTTAAAAAGATAATTTAAGAGCAACCATTCATACCCTATGTGTTCTGTCACAGTACTTTGGGGACACCATAAGTATTGAGAGGGTTGGGAGTTAGGAGGAAAAACACAACTATTTAATGTTTAAGTTATTCAGCATATCAAAAATTGAATCTGCAACACTAAAACAGAGAAAATAGCGCTTAAATGAATACTCAGATGTCCAGGTACACTCCTACCTACACACCAAGAAACATACTCCGTCTTTTAAGAAAGCTTTTCATAAGGGTCAAAACAAAGAAGCCTTTTTACTCTCACTTCTAAACAAAAATCCATTACCCAGAACCCTCTATTCTTCCAGTATTGTCTGGTTATTAAAGTTCTTATAATTATAGGAAAAAGTTTATTAATTTTTCCTATTCTCAAATGTTCACTACCTTGGATCCTTTCTTCCCTTTGGGGAATCCCATGAATTCCAGCTCTCCAGTAGATGGTGGAGGTCCTGCTGGGCCAGGGAGGCCAACATCCCCCTGTAAGATCAAATGGAACATTAAGCAAAGTGAAAATCACACCGACCATTTTTCTAGAGGGAGGGGTTATCCTCTGGATGTAACTCACAAATAAACTGTCTCTTACTTTGGCCTCTTCACCCTCATGCCAATGAGGAAACAAAACTCTCATTGCCAAAGGGTGAGAAGAATTATAAGCCTGACCAATGAATTTCATACCAGCACTGCAGAGGGAAGAGCAAGATGGATAGAAGGAAACTTTAAGTTCATGGTTGGTATGAAAGGATGTTTAGAAGAGAGTAAAAAAGGAATCAGAACAAGGTGAATGACTACCTCTTGGCAACAATGACCTGACTGTAAGTGTTCTAATCCTTGCGAAGAGCACAAGCAGAGGCAATGACGTCCATGTTAGAACATTGGAGGCAAGAGTTGTTCCTTCAGAAGGCAGTACAATTGTGAGAGAAGGGTGGGAATGGCAAGTTCTCAGCCTCGCTTGAGGCTCTGAAATCACAATGCAATTTGTAAAGAGAGAAATGAGAGAAGGAGGGAAATAAAAGAGAATGGTGAAAGAGAAGTTAAAGAAGAGAGATAGAGGAGAGAGAGAGAGACAGAGAGAAAGAGAAGGACGAAAAGGAAAAGGAGGAGGAAGTGGAGGACGGTGAGGAGGAGAAAGGGTAGAGAGAAGAGGGGAATCAGAGACAAGGAAAGAGAAGGGAACAGAATACACAAAACACCAAGGAAAGACCCAGATGGAAGGAAGAGAAAGAATCTATTTCAAGGGAATATGTTTGTAAGACATACACCTTTCACAGGTAGGAAGCAGGGGAATAACAATATCTTGAAGGGAAAAAGACCACAATAGCCCATGTGTGGCATGTATACATGCAGCCCTCAAGAGATCCCACCAGAGGATCTAAATGCTCATTTCCCAAGGCGAAAAAACAAATCCTCTTACACAAGCAGGCACATGTGTGTAATCAGACACATTTCTTGCAGCATATGGAATGCAGATTGTATTTTTTAAAAGCTATTTACCTTGACTCCTTTCTCTCCTTGAAAACCTAGCCCCATATTCCCCTAGGGAATAGGGATACAGGGAGGAAAAACAAAATCAATTACTAAATAAGCTCTGGGAACTTAAATTGGAATGCAATCTTTTTTACCAGAAAGTAGGGTTAACCAAACCAGTATCTCTCTGGGAAATCCAGAGTACTTAGGAGTAGGAAGCAAAATTCCCCAAGACAAAGTATACTTACATCAGGACCAGGAGGACCAGGAGGCCCTGGAGGACCCTAGATTTTTTTAAAAATCAGAAAAATAAGAAAGAAAAGAGTTAGCACTTGTTAGTTTCTGTCAAAAGAATTGTTGAGAGCCACTCCCCAGTAACTTAGTCCTCTTTCCTGCTTTGGCATAGTAGATTATAACTGTCTTTCCTGTGGTTCCCTGTTATCTACTTTGAAATCCCCCAAATTGACCTAGTAATCCCATTAATGCTAAGGTAGTGAAGACTTCATGTGTCATTCCTCCCAACAGGCCAGAAATTTTAAAATGATGACCTTTGGTGAAACTAAGCCAAAGTACTGAGTAGTGGGATTTCTTGCACTGGAGAGAACAATCTGGGGACACAGCTTTCCTAGAACCACATAGATGACTGGCTATGCTCTTCCTCTACCAGTGATGATAAACAGGTTTTGTGTCAGAAAAATAGGTAGGTAGGTAGAGCTGCCCAAGATGCAGTGTTAGGAAGGAATCTGAAGCTTCTTCAGTGTTCAGGGTGGGTGATAGTGATGGTAGTATGATTAATTGCAATATTTGTCATGAGTGAGGAAATGGAAGGTGGCAATAAATGTGTCAGGGATCTGCCATCCCTGGGCTATACTTCGGGTTGAGCTACGGTGGGAGGCTTTAGAAACACAGATTGGATGGTCAGAGAGACTCTGATAAATAACTCCAATAGCTCCTGGCAAGAGCACGCTTTACTTTAACCCTCCAAGAATGGAGGTTGCCCTTGATCACCAGGAGGACCTAAATTACACAGGCTTACATTGAATCCATAGTATGATAGGGAAAACAGTCATGTGAATACTGTGATCACACACTAAGCTTAAATTGATCTTACTTGTAATCCTGGTGGTCCTACAGGTCCTACAGCTCCAGGAGATCCGGGTGCTCCTTGTGGGCCCTAGAGAGGCAAGTTTTTACCAAGTTCAAAAAGCAAGGCAGTTTTCCAAGAAAAAGGAAAATATGTATGTCCACGAGAACTGTACAAGAATGTTCATAGCAACTTTATTCATAATAGTCAAAAATTGGAAATGTTCCAGTTGTCCAATGATACAAGGATAAACTCTGATAGATTCAAACAGTGGAATAAATGCCTACAATAAAAAGTAGCAAATTACTGATATATGAAACAATGTGGATGAATCTCAAAATCACTGTGTTAAGTGAAAGAAGCCAGACCCAAAAGGCTAGAGGTTATATTATTCCCTTTACCTGAAGTTCTAGGACTGGCATAATAGAGAAAAATCAGGATTGTGGTTGCCTTTGGAGTGAATTGGGACAGAGATTGACAGAGAATGAGCAGGAGGGAACTTTCTGAGTTGATAGTAATTTTCTATACCTGAATAGAGGTTTGGATTGCATACAAGTATGCATTTGTCAAAACTCAGCAAACATGCACCTAAGATTTATGTGTTTCACTGTATGTAAATTTTGTATAAAGAGAAAAAACTGCAAACAAATATTGAAGTCTAATTAAAGATAGGCATGCTATAGGATTTAGGAGTAAGTGAACTCTTGTCTACCATTTACTTTGAAATTCATTAAAAATAGGATGGATTAAACACCACATGTTCTCATTTATAAGTGGGAACTGAACAATGAGAACTCATGGACACAGGGAGGGGAACAACACACACTGAGGCCTGTCGGGGGGTGGGGTAGGGGGAGGGACAGCATCAGGAAAAATAGCTAATGCATGCTGGGATTAAAACCTAGGTGACAGGTTGATAGGTTCAGCAAACCACCATGGCACACGTTTACCTATGTAACAAACCTACATGTCCTGTGAACTTAAAATAAAAATTAAAAAATAGGATGGATTGATGGACAGATAGAGGGATGGATAGATGGATAGAAGGATAAAGCAAGTACAGCTGGCCCTCTGTATCTGTGGGTTCCACATCTGTGGATTCAACCAACTATTGATTGAAAATATTTTTTTTTTTAAAAACGATGGTTGCATCTGTATGGAACACATGCAAACTCTTTTTTGTCACAATTCCCTAAACAATACAGTATAACAACTTTTTATATACCATTTACATTGTATTAGGTATTATAAGTGATTTAGAGATGATTAAAAGTATAGGGGAGGATGTGTATAGGTTATAGGCAAACATGACACCATTTTATATAAGGGATTTGTGCATTCATGGATTTGGGTATCCATGAGAGGTCCTGAATCCAATCTCCCATGGATACCAAGGGATGATGTATAGTAAAATATTAATGGTATGCATGTTCATTGCAAAATTCACTCTTCTTTGCTGTATATTTGAAATTTTTCCTATTAGAATGTTATAATAAAACAAACACTTTTTTAAAAAAGCAAAAGAGTTATATTAATATCAGGTAAAGTAGGCTTTGAGACAAATAATATTACCAGAGATAAAGAAGCATGTTTCAAAATGATAAAATTAGTCAATTTATCAAGAAGACATAACAATCTTAGATGCCTATGCACATAATAGCAGAGCTTCAAAATACATGAAGCAAAAACTAACAGAACTTCAAGTAGAAACAGTCAAATCTGCAGTTACACTTGGACATCTTAACATCCCTCCTTCCATAATGAACAGAAACACTAGACAAAAATATCAGTCAGGACATAGAAGATCCAAACAATATTATCCATTACCTTGACCTGATGGATAATTTTAAGATCATTATACCCAACAACAGTTGAATACATATTCTGTTCAAGAGCATATGGAACATTCACCAAGATAGACCATATGCTGGACCATAAAACAAACCTTGACAAATTTAAAAGAACTTAAATAACACAAAGTGTTCACTCTAATTGCAATAAAATAAAACTAGAAATCAATAATAGAAAGATATCTGGAAAGCTACTAAATATTTGGACATGAAGCAACACACTTTTAAATATTCCATGGGTCAAAGAAAAAATCATAAGGGAACTTAGAAAATTTTTGAATCAAATAACAACAATGTTAAACATAAGACAGTGAAATCGCAAGAGAAAAATGATCTGGTGAAATGCAAGGGTCCATTTCCAATGGTGGAGCAGGAATAAGTTGACATGGGCCTGGATAAGGGGTGGAGAGGGTAACAGAGGTTGGAACTCAGACAGGAGGAAGAGAAAGGAGGAGTTCAAAGGGCCTCCAGAAATAAATGACAGTCTGAACATTGTTTTGAAAATAACTAGCCATCTGTGATCACCTTGCTGATCACAAATACCTTATTCAGCCACCAAACGCCCTCTCCCCAAATTGAAGCAGTTTGTATATCATGCCTGTGTATGTGGACAAACATTGCACCTTTGTGGACAGGAAAACAAGTACCTAAGAGAAGCTATGCAGCAAGTACAGTGGAGGTTGTTCTGTAAATGTAATGAATACACTGTGTAAGCCCATTGTTTTGCCCTAGGGAATATGTATGGCCTTGGTCCTTATTCATCTCTGTTTTTGTGTGTGCTTGCACACATCCCATTTTTTTTTGCCTACTTTTTTCCCACGAAACTCTGTAACTCTCTATTTAGAAAGTCTCCTTCCACTGCCAGCTAAACACCATTCACACTTCTCACAAGCTACCTTCTGTCTCTTAGACATAAAGACTCACATGACATATCCTTAAGTGAATGGCATCTCTTCCTCTAAGTTGCTGTGGAATTCTTATGCCACATTCCTACTAGTTTTTCCCACCCTTGGGGGCAGGGACTGTGTCTACATTGTCTCAGAGATTACTCATAGCACTTTGCTAATAGTTAGGTGCTCAATATCAGTTGAGGAATGAAAAAAGAGAGGACTGAAGAAAGAAACAGTGGATACGGGAAAGGGAAAGAAAAAAGAAGGAAAGAAGCATTTTTTTCTTAAGTTGTTTAAAAAAAAAAAAGTGATGGCAATGTGGAATCTTAAAGAAAAATAAAGCTCTTATTAACATAACTCACAGCCTTACATAGACTCACTATTATCAAGAGTCCCTAGAAGGAATTTCTGTGTAGAATACCTTTTAAAGCAATGTGCTCTACTTCTTTTGATTTACCCACAGCACTCGACACACAGAAAACATTTAGTAAATGCTTCCTGAATGAAAGGCAAAATACTAGGGGAAGGTACATCCCAGTGAATACATAAGTCTCTGGCCTAAAGTCTGAAAGCCTGCTTGTCATGCAACTTGACAGTGTACAATTCATCCTCTAGTGCTTTCTCATTTGGAAAATGTCAATACTGTGACTCATTCTATTTTAACTGTCTAGATTTTCCTTGAGGTCTACAAAGACCTTAGAACATCATAGAGGAGAATTAAAATGCACCATTAGTGATAGTCAACACTGAGAGCTCAACACATAAATAATAACTTACAGTGATTCCATCCAGTCCAGGCAGCCCAGGATCCCCCTGAGAAACAAAGGCAGGACACTGAAGAGTTCAATAAATTAAGCCTGCAATATTTCAGATAATTAACCTAACATTCATAGGGACAAAAACACATCTCTGAACCTTGGGCCTCCTCTGTCAAAGTCTTGTGTTTTAAATAATGTATGAATTGGACATACTGGACTGTTTAGATTGTTTACTTTTTTCTGTAAGAAAAATCTGGACTGTAGAAGACACATATTATAGCCTTGGCTGAACAGGATTTCACATTTTACTTGGATTAATTAATTTTCACCTTTGCTAGGAACTTAACAATTAGAGACTACTTCTGTGGGCTGGTGATTTTCCTACTCCTTTTGGAGGAAAGCAAAGCTACCTTCCCGTGTGCCTTCATCCCCAAAGATTCTGTGCCCATGTGTATGCAATGCAAATCAGGCATTTCAAGGGAAAATCAACAGAGCATACAGTCTCTGATTACGTTTTAATTACTTTGTTGCATCTTTAGTTACTGCATGAATCGGTAATATAACCATCTTGTGAAAATTGTTGTGTTCCACTGGATCCAGGGTCTCTGATTTTTGGCAAAACCATTTAATCAATGTTTTCTAAGACAATGACCAAATTTTGACACCTGCTAGTCTTACTCCACTTGGCTTACAGTAAAAAATCAGCTCTCTGTTGTATGGAAAGAGCACTGCCTGAGTTTTAGCTCTTTGGTGAACTGGCTTTGAGCAAGTCACATAGCCGCAGTACACCTCAGTTCTTCTATCTGTAAAATGAGCGATACCAATACAAGTCTGACAATCATGAGGTCCTTTCCAACTCAAACATTCTATTATGGCATCTATAGTTAGAAGCCCATACCCTAAATCTTGTCTGGCTCTCCAGCCACCCACCCCCATCACTGCCTTCCAAAGTGATTGCCAATGTTCCAGGCTCTATGCACTAATGGAAGACAGAAAAGTGCCATCAATTAGCTGAGTGAGCTTGGTGCATCTTCTCCTCAGATGTTGGGCACATAAATTTTCGTTTGCTACCAGGGAAATGATGGACTCCTGTCCTGCTCTGCAAGGGAATAGGGCCAAACATTTGAAGCCAGGGTTTACTTAGGACCCACAGGATATCAGGCAATACAGTCACAAGAACACAGAAGGTTCTTGTCAATTCTGGAAAGAGATGAAAGTATCCAGCCAGCTGCAGGGCTGATGGGCAATTTTTGCAGACATCCAGGTGCCCAGCTAGGGTGATGGGTTGGTGTGAAGCAACAGAGAAGGGCAGAACCAGGATCTTTGGCTAATGGCCATGTTGAGATGGGCAGAGATATACATGGCTTCAAACCAAGGTATACAGACAAGGATTCTACAGTAGACAAAAGGTATCTGCCTGCAGGAAATGTCTTGGTTTGTGAAATAAAATGATACCCATGCAAACTGTTTGTTTGCTGATCAGTCTCCTATTTTTGGTCTAGATCCTGCAGAGCAAATCTCTTTGACAGTATAGTTGCAAACATTTATGTCAATGTTTCCACCACAAAAAGCTCCAGATCCTTTTAAATCCATCTTGGTCTGCTCCTTAAATAGAGACACAGATGCTAGTTCTGGAAATGTTTTCATTGGAGGTGGGGCCCAATGCTGGGGAACCCAGCTTATAGCCTATTCAGCTACCTGCCTTGCAGGCTCTTACCTTCATTCCTTTGAAACTACCTGGAGCAAGGACAGGGTCACCTTTTGATCCTTTCTGACCAGGAAGCCCCTGAGTAAAATAGTTAAAAAAATTGAAGAAATACACACACTTATAGTCTTTTAAATTGCATTATCTGATCAGATAAAGGATGGGACAGCAAGAGCCTAAAACCATGTCACTTTTTCTATGGCAAAATTGGCTGTACTAAGGGGCAAAACACGTTCCTTGACCAGGTGCTCCGATTCAGAGCTGTATGCCCTCCCAATCCCCAAGCCAGAAGTCTGTAAAGGGAAGGGGTTTGAATGGGTCTGAAATGTGTTAAAGTCAGATCCTTTACATCTATTCAGAGTACTGATCTGAACAACCACAAATAACTCATATAATGGAGAGTTCACTGCTTCACCCCTCACAGGTATAGGTCACTGACAGAACCTTTGTCTAGGACAGAGGTTAGTAAAATTTCATGAAAAGAACCAGACAGTAAATAATTTAGGCTTTTTGGGTCACATCTAAACTCTGTTTTACACTCTTCTTCTTCTTTCTTTCTTTCTTTTTATTTGATTTTATTTTTTTAAAAAGCAGGCCACAAGCCAAAGGCCATGTGGGCCAGTTTGTAGACCTCCGGTCTAAAAGATATCTACAAAAATACCTTCAGCCTGTACTTCTACCACACAACTTCAGATTCAAAGCCTGTCTAAGAGGCTGGTGTATCTTACTGCTAACATGAAAAACAGTTCAAAGTACACAATTCCAATCTTTCAACTAGATTTTTTGCTGTCTTAGTGCAGATGCTGGCTAATATCTGCTAGAGTTTGTACACCTGGGGATAATCAATGTCCCTACACCTAAGGGAAGTCAGGATTTGTATTTGGGGTAGGGCTAAGCTTTGTGGACTGAAGCATTTATTGAATGATTGATTCCTTCAGCACAAGGATTATTGGTATCATAAAACAATAACACGATCCCAGAAGCAGAAATCGGGTTTTTTTCCTAACACTGCCTGTTTCACCTTATTCTTGTGGCCACTACTCTCCTGAAAGAAGCTTCAAAAAAGCCTACTGAATGATCTGTTCAGTATTCAGCAAAGGATATGTCTCAGCTTAGTAAAATACATGTCCAAGTTCCTATTTAGGTTTGAGGTTAAGTTTAGAGACAGGACTAGGTTTTTACCTTTGTCCTTTGTCAGAGGGTATTCATTACCTCAACATTTATTTTCTCCCTCTAGGGGGCAGCATGTCCTTGCTTTGCTGGATTTTCATGGAAATGTTTTATTCTATACCTGGTTGCCATGGCAATCTTTGGAGAACTTTGCGACTCACTTAACTCATCCTATGTTAGCAATACATCTTTCCTTACCTCCCCACCCCCCGGCATACTGGTTTAGTTCTTAGGTGTCAAAGTCCTATATGCCAATCTGGGGCTTGTGCTTTGTCCATCTATCTCATTTTCTCACACATATACCCACACCCCAACCTGGCCACTGAAGGTGGTGGTGCTGCTCTTCTAATGAAGTGTCAATTAATTCACGTATCTATAAAACATATCTAATGAATGGTGTGATTTCTAGTTAAATATCTCAGATCAGTGCCCTCATGAATTTAGATTATTTCAAGGGAGGTTGAGAATGGGTCTGAAATGTGTTATTTTTCTCTTTCCAGCCACTTGTAAAATCAGTCGGGAAGGGCATTGTATTTACTAGAGATCCCTTAGATCAAAATATCTGAGCCCTATCTGGATGAATGGAATTAAATAAAAGTGGTGACACTGGGATCCAATAAATACCTTATCAATACCATAACCAAGGGTTATGATGTGTGAGTGTAGCCACAAACTCTGTTACTATAGAGTAGGGTTTCTCAACCTCAGCATTATTGACACTTTGAACCAAATGATTCCTAGATGTTGAGGAGGGGGCTGTCTTGTGCCAGTAGCACACCACCAGTTGTGAGGCCTCAGAATATCAATAGCAATTGCCAAATGTCCCCTGAGTGGCAAAAATCACCCCTGGTTAAAAACCACTGGTATAGACCAAGCTAGCAAGCCCTTCGGGTTTTGGTTAGTGCTTCCGTGATCCCATATAAGTCTTCCAAACATTCCTCAATATTGTCTGATGTGGGACCATGTTAAATAGCCCAAGTGTGTTATTTTGCCATGAAATTTACTACAGCCTTTTAACAATCTTGCCAACTTCACAAGCTACATTAAAAAAAAGGCAACCCTAAGCAGTGTAGCATGTGCACACCCCAATGCAACTGGTATTCTTCTTTAGACTTTTACTGTTGTGGTGCTGCCAGTATTGACTCCTACATTTGACAAGGGTCTGTAGCGGCTGCCCCACAAAATCTTAATGAGGTTTCCAGAGAGGCAGAAAAAGGGCACACTTAGAGACAAGCAAAGCCATTTGAAATAAAATGCAAATATCTGGCAGCATACAGGTGGTCCGAGAAGCCCAGGATAGCCATCAGGGCCTGGAAATCCGACAGCTCCTTGAGTTCCATTACAGCCATCCAGACCAGGTGGGCCTCTGGGGCCCGGCTGTCCAGGATGGCCCTGTTCAAAGAGAAAAGAAGGGATCAAGTTAGCCACAGGACTGTCAGCTACTCTAAATGGCTCCACAGCGAGAAAAGCCAAGCATGCTATTAAACTCTGGTTCCTTGATCACTCCCTTAGATCCATCATGTATGTTTGCACGTCTTTCCTTTATACTCAAGCATATGTGTCTAATCACAGTTCAATGTTGTCCCTCCCAAAAGGATGAATGCTTTAATAGGGACCAAGCTGAAACCAAAGGGATCAAGCATGAACAGATGGGATACACAAGGTCTTGCAACTTTACCTTTCTTGTATACAAAGATGTGCTAAAATTGGGCTTAGCTGTCTGGCAGCTGAAATGATATGAACACGGAATCATGCCAGGCCTTAGGATTCCTCAGGCCAGACAGACCCTGAGCAACCTGGCATGACATTCAGTATTGGAAGCTCTGCACAGGAAATGATGCTGGATTTTGGTTAATAGAGCAGAAGCAGTTCCCACAGCACCCCCTCTCCTGAAAGTTGCTTGGTCCAAAATAAGCAAGTCCTGCAAGAATCACATTTTCAATCTCATTTCATCATGCGCACACATCAGGCTACTGCTTCAGTTCAAAAACTGTATGTTTTCCTCTTCTCCGTACTAACTACTGAGGCAGTTATTTTGCTTGGGAATTAGTAATCATTCTCATACAGTTCATCTGAATTCAATAATTTTCTAGAGTTGGGCTTCCTTGGTACATAGAGTCTACCCTTTTGTAGGTAATATATCTTTTTTAATCCATCGAAAGCCAATTGTGTGTTGGGCATGGAGCAAAGAGATGATCAGAAAGATCAGAAATGCAGACAGGTCAAGAAAAGGTAGATTTCCCCCCTGCCAACGCAAACACTTTAAAAGCCAAGTATATACATTTGATGATTTGAGGGAAACATGCTATATGTTCAAAAATGAACTTTTCAAATTATTAGAGGAAACAACTTTTAATCAAATTCTTATAGAGGAAATATTCTATAGAATTCGGTTTCATTTTCGTTGTTATTATAGTTGTAAGAGCTAGACACACTGTTAATACAAAAGTATGAGTCTAGACAACCGGACTCATGGAATGCTAAGTCCAGAGGAATGCTCAATAACTTGTCTTTACAACAAAGTTGCTGCTATCTGTGCTTCTGCAGACTCAGGTGATGATTTTTAGTTGCATTGGGGAAGCTGATACAGCTTACTAAAGTTTGCAACTTTTTATTATTAATTGGGATGGTTACTCTTGTTTGCCCTGACGATCTACACTCTATCTCCCTCAGATCTGTGTCCTGGGAGCCTGGCCTCTATGGACTGTACCACCTAGGCTCCCTTTCCCTCTGTCTTCCAGTTGTATTTGGCCACTGGGAGACACAGACTGGAGAGATCAAAGCAGGAAGAGAAAAGACACAGGTTATTTATTTCCCCCATGCCCTCC
Source organism: Theropithecus gelada (assembly GCF_003255815.1). Lineage (NCBI taxonomy): Eukaryota > Metazoa > Chordata > Mammalia > Primates > Cercopithecidae > Theropithecus > Theropithecus gelada. Next base: position 106,228,409 of record NC_037689.1, read on the forward strand.
CTCCCTGGCTATATTCCAAGGAAATGGACAAATTTTTCCATAGTCTTAGTTCCTGTTCGGCAACAGCTATTTCATGGTTCCAGATCTCACTGGATTCCAATAATTACCATTCCATTTTTTTCCCTTTCAGGTCTAGGGGTAGCTTTGAGTTAGTCATTCCACCATCCATTATTGTTTCCCCTAATCTTTTCTACATCTGTTAAATATACCCTTCATTCAACTCTATTCAGTTAAACCCTTCAGGTGAAATGTCTATCTCTGGCTGGGATCCTGATCGCCACTATTATAAAATGTCCCAGCCAAACTTGCTAGGGGTTACCTCTCAGCTAGGTTACAGGGATAAATTGAGGCAAAACGACAGGCTGGCTAAGTACCAGGAGTCTTCCTTACTCCTGAGCCCTTGTTTCTGTTTCACACCAAAACCTTTGTCTGGATTCTTAACCTTTGGTATCCACATCTTTTACTTAGGCCTTATCTTTTTCTAGTTTTCTTGCCTGAACTCCTGATATTTCCTACCTGTAGGATTTCAGGGATGCCTGTTTGCACTTTCCTACCTTAGCTGAATTCTCTGGAAATAAATCTCTGACCTCTGACTCAGATCTATCAGCGCCTTTTCACCCAGCTGATGCCAAGAAATGGGTAGACAAGGCATGTTTTGAGCCAGTTAGACTTGTGGCTCCAATCCCACTGTTTCCCTTCTCCAACTTGAGCCTCAGATCCCTTAACTGTCAAATGGTGATGAATAATACCTACCTTATAGAGTCATTGCCAGCATTAAAAGTGAATAATGCCTATTCCATTGGGTTATGGTTAAAATAAGTGAGACTAGGTTTACTAAGTAGGAGCTCAATAAACAATCTTATCTCAGTCAAGTCAGCAAGGGTAAACCACAGGACTGAGCTCTACCTCCTCTCAGTTCTCAGAACCACAGAATTTCTGGCACATTGCCCTTTATTCTTATAGCTAATGATTTTACATATGTGTGTGCCAACCCTCCAAGAGTGTATAGCTCTTTGAGGGAGGAAACCATAGTTCTGTATTGCCTCAAGGGACTGAGCACATGGAACAGGAGGATCTGTTGTATTCCAGAAAAGCCAAAACAATGTTCCTCAGAATCCAGTTTCAAAGGAAAAGTTTCCATTTGGTGAGTGGTATGTGTTCACTTTGAGGATATAAATCTCATATGCTCATTTACAAGTCTCCAGGCAGGGAACTAGAGATTTGGGATTGACTCCATGGGGAAAGCTAAACATAAATTGTAAAGTGAAAATCTCTGCTCCCAACTGCTTTGAACTGAAAACATTTGATAAACACACATCTCTTGTGGATGCCAACAGGCCCAACTCACAGCTGGGATATCATTAAAAGCCACAGCCCTACTGTCTCTAGTCTATGTTGTTCTAATGTTGACGATTTTAGGAATGCTTGTTTGCTCACTCTCTAGCTTAGTTGCTGTGCCCTTTAGTGCAAAGACTTAGGTTATCATGAAGTGATGACTAACCCACTCATGTTGAAATTGTCTACATGACAGCAAAAATGGAGTTTTGAGACCAAAACTAGTGACACATATGTTAACAATCAGCTAATATTAAGAAGGGAAGCAGATCTGTGCAGTGATCCAGTTTAGTAAGATGTGTTAGGAAAGCTGTTGGTTTCAGCCAAATTGCTTAATATGTGTTACTGAAAGTAGAACAAAATAATCAGTCTGACTAGGCCTATGGTGTCTGTGTTTTTCTGTCTGAGGGAGCCCTGACAGTCTAAGAACTATTGCTAGGCACTAGAGGTTGGAGTCAACCTCCCCTGCAATACCTTTAGAGTGTTTACTCTATGCAGAGTTCAGTCATGGGCCTCTCAGGCTTCTGAGAGGAACAGAAGATATAATCTCTGTTTTCTAGGAGCTGGATGAGAGTAGCACAAAAAAACTATCTATCATTAAGTCCCCTGGGGCTGTAGGTAGTGAGGCGCTGGAGTATTTGAGACAGGTACCAATGACTCCTGGGAGATTAGAGGTGGAAGGAAGAGGTAAGCACTGAACAGAAGATGTTTAACAAATATTTCTTGAGAGGCTGCAAGAGAGAGAAACAACAAGAAAGTGGGATTTTATGGAGTAATGAGGTTTGAAGCCTGCAGCTAGGGCAATCAGAAGTCAAAAGAAAACACATACAATTTTTGGTCAAGGAAAGGAAATATCAGGAGTTCGGGCAAGAAAACTAGAAAAGGATAAGGCCTAAGTAAAAGATGTGGATACCCCACAAGGGAGTGGGGACTTCCACTGGGAGCGGTAAGCTCATTTAGAGGGGTCTGAACAGCTGCAACTCATTCTGCCAAGCAATGAAGCCTTGAAGAGAAGTGATTCATTCCTGCAAGCTCTAGGGCTCTCTTAGCGACAGGCTGGAGGCAAGAGTATCCAGCTGGACTCTGGGGCAGTTTCCAGCTCAGAATTGGAAACAGCCTTAGCCTCCAGGATTCACTTCCTTCCAGCTCCCATTAAAACAAGACTGCAGGAGGAAGGGCATACTAAGACGGTAAGCTCCAAGTCCTCCACTCATCTCTGGCAAAGCCAGGTCCACAGAATGAATGAAAGAGGCTGCCTCCAGTTTGCTAGTTTCCCTTATCCAGTGGCTCCCAGAAGATACACATTCTGGGCGGAGACTCTGGCTAAAGGGGCCATAGGAACACAGCCAAAAGAAAATGCCAGGAGACATCATAAAAGGATGGCCAACCTCGTCTGCTTATTTTCCCAATGGTCTATTTCTGGGCACTTTGCAGACACTGCAGTTGAATAAAATGCTGAAGTCTGATGGCCGACTTGTTGATACATGCAACAGATATGAGGTAAGTGAGCCTTCAGTTTTTCAAATTCATAAATGTCTACTAGATCAGAGGAGACAATGAATCAGATGATATTATCTTTCAGGGCAGAGCCACATGATTCCTCTGTATCCCCAAGGTTGAGTGCTAACATATAGCAGGAGCACATTAAATATCTACAGATTGGCGAAAAAAGATTTGAACCCCTTTTCCTGATACTAGATTATTATCGAGGATAACACAAAAGCTGTTAATCATAGGGTCTCCAAAAACCATGCTTTGATAAGGTTCAGAACAACCTCTGAGAGGCTGTTGGAAAGATAAAAGCAGGCTTTAGGACCTCCCACAAATGGAGGAGCTGCACTTTTTTTTTTTTTTTCTGTTCTATATGTTGAGATTCTGTTCTTCTCTTAAACAAGATTGAAAACTGCTGCTGTAGACAAACATAGCCCAGACTATGGCTTAAATATATAGAGATGTGTCAAAGGGAAAAACTGAAAAAAGATAGCCAGTAAGTTCCAAATATTGTATTTTAAAGGCTGGTGCAATGTTACCATGGAATCACCAGCGGTGGGATAGGCGCAGATATAGGACGAAAATAGAGAAACTAAGATATTAGGCTGGATGGATGGAAAAAAGAATTGTCTGCAAGTTCCAAACCTTCCACTTATCTTGGGCAGAGCAGAGGTCCACAGGATAAATTTTGCAAGAGGCTGCCTCCAAGTGATCTTTGGAGTAGTCACTTTGTAAAAACTTTAAAGGAAAATTCACTCTGAAATGAGGTAAGGCTGAAGAGAACAAATTATGAAATGGAAGGTATCAACATATCATGAAGGATTTTATCTTCTAATTTCATGTATCATCTTAATTTCTCTATATAAGGATATATATGCTCTAATGTGGCTCTGTCTTTACACCTTAGAACCAGTTCCTCATCTCCAATCAAAGCTCTGCTCAACCCACAAGACTTAACTCGTGTTGTCTAAGATATTGATGTTATGGCTACACAGGTCCCTCCACTCTCCAATCATGCAACACAGGGCTGCTTGTGCCTGAATCCAAGGGCAATTGTGTGTGACCACTGCCCTTTAAACCTCACCACACATATCTCAACCCTTGTTCCTGAGCATGCTTGCATGAGACAGGACGTTGCTGAGGTCAAAGTGTCTGAAATATGAGGCAGAACCTAAAGGAGGATATGAAAAATTCATCTGTGGACACACTCACCGGAATCCCATTGATGCCAAGAAATCCAGGAACTCCCATGGGACCCTAAAAAAAGGAGTAGGGAGAGGAATGTAAGACACAGTCCAACTGGTATTTGTTAGACTCAGTAGGTTTGTTTATGAGAGTCAATGGCCTACATTTTTAAGAAGTGTTTCATATCTCCCTCCCCATACTGTATACCCTTGATTCCCACTGCAGTTCCAAGTGACCATTTACCTTTACCTAAGGCCTTAGACAGGTCTTTGTTCCAAAACCAGCTCTTTTTTTTTTTTAAGGGAGTATAGTCTAGGTTTAAAAATTATAGGCTCACTATTACCTGCTGCCATCTGGGGAAAACTAGAGGACCTTGAATGACCTAATCACAAGTTTCCCTCGCCATTATGCTTCTACAGATAAGGTCCCCTAGCCGAACAACTTTCCTTATCAAGTGGACCAGGTGCAACTCCTGCTTATCCTGGAATAGCAGTTTCAATTTCTCGCTGGCCTAGTGGACTATTCAAACAAGCCAATAGCATCCACCTTCAGGAACCAGGGGCACCCTACCCTACTGATACTACAAAGTCTGCTTCACACAGCCTTTTCTTCTAAACTCTGTTCCCAAGTGCTATCCCTGTGTGGCCCTATGTGGTATGTGGTATCCTTTTCCCCTGAGCTGTGAGTATATGTGACTAACAAATTGCTGTCAATTTCATCTGTCCAGTGTCAGGTGTCATATCTTTAGTCATCCCCATGATCCTAGTGAGGGAATCCTTCCCTCACCAATGGGGTGAATAGAAGGTGATTAAAGTAGGCAGGGAACATAAACTGAGCTGCTGAACAGTCAGCCTGCCATCATGACATTATCACTCTCGTTTCTTGCAGCTCCTTCCCTATATTTGTGGCCTAGATTGCTTCTAAGCACTCTGACCCCTTTCTTCCCAGTATCCTTGCTCGGATTCCTGATCTCGGCTGCCCAGGTGATTGGACTTCTGGCCCATGCACAGTTCAAACCCACCTGACTTCTTAGCACAGTGAGCCCACTTGTTTAGCAAGCAGCTAATACATTTACTTTATGGTGTGCTTGCTATGGGAGTCCTTCCACAAGTGGGCTGAATCATTGGCAGGCCATCACTCATCCCATCTCTTATTAAAATATGCAGCCTGGGTGGGGCGCGGTGGCTCATGACTGTAATCCCAGCACTTTGGGAGGCTGAGGGTGGATCACAAGGTCAGGAGTTCAAGACCAGCCTGGCCAACATGGTGAAAATCTATCTCTACTGAAAATACAAAAATTAGCTGGGCATGGTGGCAGGCACCTGCAATCCCAGCTACTTGGAAGGCAGAGACAGGAGAATCGTTTCAATCCAAGAAGCAGAGGTTGCAGTGAGCCGAGATCACACCATTGTATTCTAGCCTGGGCAACAGGGTGAGACTCCATCTCAAAAAAAAAAAAAAAGCAGAAATGCAGCCTGGCACGAAACTACTCAGGAATGACATCATAAATGAGCAGAACTGGGATGGAGAACTTCTGATCTTTACATTTGTGGCCCATGCATCAAAGAGAAATCAAGCTTTGCTGGTCTTACCTTATCTCCTTTGGGTCCATAAGGTCCCAGAAGGCCTGGGGAACCCCTTTCTCCTTTCAATCCCGATAAACCAGTAGAGCCAGTGAATCCTTGAGGACCTGATGGGCCTTGAATTCCAATTGGTCCAGGTCGCCCCTAAGGTGGACAGAAGGAGTGCAATTAGTCAATAGAGGACTTAGCATTAATACTTCTCATTTTCCCACACACAAAGAGCACTGTCATCACTTCACCGAATAATTTTGGCTAAGAGATCTGCGAGGCATGCCAAAGTTCCAGACACGGATCAGAAAAGGCTATTTTAGGGGCTGCTAAGCTTATTTGGATAGAACACATTTTATAAGCACATTTAATAAGATTCATGTGCACCAAGATCCTTCAACTTTGTACTTCTTAGGAAATTAGTTATTCAGGCTGGATAATATTGTCCTCTTCCTAGTTAATGCCAGGCCATCCATCAGATTGTCAAAATAGTGAAAGAACAGAACGCTGGAGAGCATCATGACATTTTATAACTCACATCCAAATGGCTAACCATGTGCTTGCAGTGAAATCCAGAAATGGCTGTACCTAGAGAACATTGCCCCAGGGGGCCAGAGTGGGCCCAGAAACTTACAAGCTGACAAACCTGCAAGAGCTCATCTTTGTTGGCAGATCCCAGGACTCCATCACTGCACCTAGTAGCAGACATTCACAGGGAAAACACACATACACATGCACATATACACACATGAATTGCTTAGGTGTTCTTTCTTCCTATCCCTCTCTCCTCTCCTCTCCAATCTGTAAAGTGTCGAATGTGTAAAATACAAGAAGCCTAAGAATATCTATTAAGTATCAATTATGACAGCAAGAGGGAACAGCCTGAGGATTTTAAATGCCCTGCTTATAAAATGTCTGTAACAATTAAGTCTGAGAGTTCAGGCTGACATTTTAAAGTGGACTCAGACTGAGCATTAACCCCAGTGGGTGCAACATAGGCAGGTTGGTCTATCATTTAGAACAAATCCCAGTAGGAACTGAATTGTCTTGGCAGAAGAATGAAAACCATTAGTAATATGCATTACCTCTCAGAGAACACAACACCGTATCAGGTAGAAAGTCCATTTTCATAAATGCTTCCCATCTCCACCTCTTGGCCCCTTTACTGACTGTCCATAATTTCCTACAAATCTGTGAAAAACTTTGAAAAGCCCATTAAGCATGCCCTTTACTGTTCACCTTCAAGGTTTACTTTTTTAAAGGCTGAAAATGGGACAGATGCTTTATGCTGTGGCTACAGTTAGTACTGGAGATGCAAGTGGCCACCAGCTGTGACGATCCTTTGGAGTATAATTTTGAGTGTCAATCAGGCCCACGAAGACCTACGACCCTCGCAAGGAAGTAAAAGACGCTCTGTCCAAGGAAATGCAGTTCTCTTGGGCACCACCTACCACTCAACCTTTTCCAATATCCAACATGTGGCCTACAAAAAATGATAGGTTGCAAACTGTTTAACAGGCTTCATTCTGGGAATGATGGGGGTGGAGTAAACTTTCACTTTTTAGGTTCCTACCTCCCATTGTTGGAACTTTGTTTACAGTGGTTCTGTTATTTATTATTATTGGGATTTTCATAAAATCAATAAATATGTGTGTATATGTGTATATGTGTGTATAATACATATTAATAATATAAAAAGAAAAAGAGCAGTACTTAAAAAATAGTGCTGGGGTGCTGTTGACAATGAGTAGGAGGTCAAAAGTGTGGGCCTACATTAATGATAGACTTAAAGAAAATGTGGCACATATATACCATGGAATACTATGCAGCTGTAAGAAAAATGAGTTTACGTCCTTTACAGGGACATGGATGAAGCTGGAAACGATCATTCTCAGAAAACTAACACGGGAATAGAAAACCAAACACTGCATGTTCTCACTCATAAATGGGAGTTGAACAATGACAACATATGGGCACAGGGAGGGGAACATCACACATGGGGGCCTGTTGGGGGGTGGCGGGCAAGGGGAGGGATAGCACTGGGAGAAAAACCTAATGTAGATGATGGGTTGATGGGTGCAACAAACCACCATGGTACACGTATACCTATGTAACAAACCTGCACGTCCTGCACATGTATCCCAGAACTGAAAGTATAATTAAAAAAAAAAAAAGAAAATGTGGGCCTAGTTTCAAGACTAATGCATACAAAATCACAGCAAACAGTACAAATTTGGAACAGAGCCTAAGTGCTGCGGGAACACAAAAAAAGAGTTGGCAATGGAGGGTTTGTGGAATGCTCACATTTTGCCCATGGCTGGGGGAAGCCATGGGCTGCATTGGAAAGGTTGACTGGAAAGGTTCCTGCTGAAGTGGGCCTGGAAAGTACCGCAGAAAAGTTGAAGACTTGATGTGGCAGGACACAGGGAACCCTCAGAGGTTTGGGAACAGGGAGATTTGGGAGAAGAGCGGTCTTTCATGGCTGAAAGTCATCAAGGAGCATTCAGGAGAACACGTGTATGTCAGAATGAGACCATGGCTGCCTGCCTGAGGCTGGGACAAGGGAGGCAGATAAGAACCAGCTGTTGAGGAGGAGGGAACTGCTTGATAGGAGAATGGAGGGCAGGATGGGCTTGCAGAGGCCATGTTATTACTAGCAGAGAGGATCCAGTCAGGGCACTGAATGCTTGACCCAAATCCAAGCCCTGCCAAAAGTTTTCCCACATCAAGGGAAGGAAGGGAAATCACTGAACAGCTACTGAGAGAGCAGGTTGTGATGTGGCCCAGTCCCATCCTGCTCACACCATTAGAGAGAAGAGTCCCAGCAGCACCCAGCATAGGCACAGGGACTGGCACCCTCTACCTCTGGTCCCTTACCTTTGCAAGCACATGGTAAGCAAGGGTAAACAAGGAGACTTAGGAGGTAGTCACCTCGAGGGCTAGACTTAACTGGAACTCCGATTCCATGCAGAAAAGGCAGGGTCCCACAGCCTGCTTCTTTACTCCTGGCTTGGTGGGCATGCAGAATTTCTTGACACCTGTGTTCCACCCAGAGAGCTGAAAGGAACTCTCCTAAACAACTCACATATATTTTTAAAATTCCAATTCTTTTTCCAAATGGGAGTTTGAAAAGGCACCACCAGAGGAACGTGCACTTCTGGACTGGCCCCAGGTTCCGGCTTGGGTTGGTGGGCATGCCAGGCAGCCCAGCTTGAAACCTCTCACATTGAATCAAGGGCCAGAAGCAGGGCCTGTGGGAAGTTTCTAGGTTTCTGCTCGTCCAGAACTGTTTCCTCAGCATGGTTTGAGGCCCTTATGGAGCCTGCAGTCATAGGATATGAGACAAAAAGCCTTCCCATCCATGGATGTCCTTTCATACAGTGGCACAGAACACCGGGAACAAATGAAAGTGACTGAGAAAAAAAAGAGGGAGACCCATTTCTTCTGCGGGTTGTTTTGTCATCCAGATACGCTTACTTTGTGCTTATAACTGTATGATCTTTTTTCCTCATCTCTAATGCACAGGATTTCTGCCTCATTACCCATACAGCTAAAGCTTAATATTAACTAAATCAGTGGTGAATTCCTTTCCTTTCCCATCCGACACTATAAGCGACATTTTTCATAATGGCCAGCAGAGGTCAGTGTGAGAACATAGAGACTACAGATAAGCAGGTGGGTGGGTGGGCCTCTCCCTCTACAGCGAAAAAGAAATCAAACCAGTGTCAGAGAAGTCACAGAATGTTCGAGCAGGAAAGGCCCTTAGAGACCATTCAATCCAGGCTTTATTTTATACATGGGGCGGGTGGGGGGGAAAAAGGCCGAGAGAAGAGGAAGGACTTGTTTAGGTCACATGGCTAGTAGGAACGGCATGGAACTAAACAGACTGCCTGCAGCCAGTATGTGGCTGTTTCCCTGTTTGCCAGTGGCAGATGTCTTAGGGGGTCCTTGAGGCTGCCCCTCCACTACCCTGGGTCCGCCCCTGGGACTGTCCCCATCAGTAGGCTGCAGCAGCCAGATGCTCACACATTATTTCTTTCTTCCTAACCCTGGTCATTTCACAGAACCAATCTGACACACCATCACTGTTTGGACAGCTAGCAGAATTTCAATGGGCTTGGACTAATGCCTTTCCCTGATACATGTCATTTATTTTGGCAAACAGACCCAGACAGGGCAGAAGGAACTCCTCCAAGTCTTTCCAATGAGCTCTCCTGCTTCCATCTGCTCAGGATTTTAAATATGCACATCAGGGTCTAATTCTCAAGGGAATGAGTTGGGACTTGTGCTTAAGGCCAGGAACTGCAGGTCTGCAACCACAGCCCAGGCTGGCTGCCTCCTGCCAACCACAGTGAGTTGGGATCAGTGTGCAGTTTAAGGTGACCTCTGATTAGACCCAGATAACTAGGGTAAAAGACCCAGAAATGGGGCTGCCTAGAAAATAATAGACATATGTAGAAATATCATCGACGAATCTTAAAAGCATATGCCTCACACTAGATTGGACAGTGAAACTGGTAAAGGAGGCTGACTTTTCATAAGTTAGTCCCTTTCTGCCTTTTTATACCTCCCTTAAGGTTCCAGTGTTCTTCTCCCATAAAATTAACATTTGTTCCTGAGGAAGAATCTGAAACTCACTCCCACCGAGGCGTTAATGACTGACAACTTAGAGCTTTGCTTTTCCCAGGGGGATTTGTAAAGCAAAGCATTAAGCTAGGGGATGCAAATGGTATTTATGAAGCAGGGAAGGGAGAAGGGTGTGCACAGGCCTTCCTAAGGATCCAGTTGTATTGCAGAAGGTGGTACGGTGCTGTTAGGTACACTTTACGTGAAGTCTCCTTACTGCCAATTAACAGTTATGTGACCTTGGGCAAGGGACATTACCATCTTGAATATCAAGGGCTGAAGTGTAATAATAGCTCTTACCTAGGATTATTGTCAGCATTTAAATGAGTTAATACATATAAAACACCTGGCAGATAGAATGAAAGCATCAGTTCCCTTTTTCCTTTAGGCATCATTTATGGCAAAATGGAGAGTTTATAGGATTGGGCACTCAATGCTCCTTCCCTTAAGTTTCAGTTGGAGATGCACAGACATCATTGAGCAACCCTCTTTGGGGGCAGAGATGTGTGCTTGGGAATAGATGAGCATGTATGCCAGCACCCCACATCTGTGAGAGCATTTCTCCTTTTACATAGCACTGGTGTCCTGGTTCTCCTGGGCACTTGGCTTCTCAGTGTTTATTTTTCCTCCTAAAGTATGTCTTAATCTACATACTGATGACTCCCAAATCTGAACCTCCAGCCCATATTTCTCTTCTGAGTGTGCCAGATCCTTATAGTCAATGACTTATAAGAGATCTATTCAAATAGATATTCCAACTCAAACCCAACATGCCCCAAACTGAATCACGTTGGCTTCTCCTCAACCCCATTCTCCAAACCAGCTCCCTTTTTCTGAGTTAATGGAGTTAACTCAGTAAATTGCACCATTCATAAAGTTGATCAAGCCAGAAACTCGGGGTCCTCCATGACCCTTCTATTCCCTCACCTCCCACATCCGATCCATTAGCAAGTACTGTGAATTCTACCTGCAAAATCTAACTCAAACCTGTTCATTGATCTCTAGCCCCATGGTCTTAGTTCAAGTCTTTCTCATCTCTCGCCTGGAGTGTTGCCACAGCCTGCCAAATTGCCTGTGACCTCCAATCTTGCATTACTCTCTCCGAACCTCTTATCCCAGGGCCTTTTTATGTGCTTTTGTATATGGCTCTGCTCTCCTGGCTACCTCTTCTATATCTTTTGGCTCTAACCAAGATATCAGCTTCTCCAGGGAGTTTTCTATGATTACCCCCACCCAACTGCGTGGGCTAGATTGCCTGTTTATGTGTCTATACCTCCCAACAGACTGAACTCCTTGAGGACAGGGCTTAGGTCTTACTCTTTACTGAATCACCTGTGCTCAGCACTATGCATGGTACTCAGTGGGCATCAGTAAATGTTTGCTGAGTGGAGAAATGATTGAATGGACATACATTCTGAGAAGCCAGTGGCCCAGGTACATCAGTATCTTGTTTGGAAGTCTATATAGTGTTGAGGAAAAATGTCAAACTCTGTAAAATATTTGAAGAGATTTATTCTGAGCCAAATATGAGTGACTAATGGCCCATGAAACAGCCCTTGGGAGATCCTGAGAACACGTGGCCGGTGGTCAGGCCACAGCTTGGTTTTGTACATTTTAGGGAGACATGAGATATCAATCAACACATGTAAGATGTACATTGGTTCAGTCTGGAAGGCTGGGACAACTGGAAGCCTGGGGCAAGGTGGGGAGCTTTCAAGTCATAGGTGGAATCAAAGATTTTCTGATTAGCAATTTGTTGAAAGAGTTATTATCAATAGAAGAGAATGTCTGGGTTAAAATAAGGGGTTGTGGAAACCAAGGATATATCATAATAGATGAAGCCACCAGGTAGCAGGCTTCGGAGAGAATAGACGGTAAATATTTCTTATCAGACGTAAAGAGTCTGTTCTATCAGTAACTCCAAAAGGGAGGAGAGTATAATGAGGCATGTCTGGTTCCCTGTTCCCATCATGGACTGAACTAGTTTTCCAGGTTAGCTTTGGAAAGCCCCAGGCCAAGAGGACGGATCCATTCAGATGGTTGTGGGGGCCTTAGAATTTTAACTTTAATTGATAATAGTTGCAATAGAGTGCAATTAGGAAACATGTGATCACAGAATCACCAAAAAGAGAGCTGTATAAGACTCAGGAATTGATCCAGTTCAGGATGGAGAAGTTGAAGGGCAGAAAGAGAAAGGGACTTACCCAAGTACATACAACATCAACTGTAGACTTTTAAAACAATACCTTTTAGAGCCTTTGAAAACAGAAATGGTCTAAATCTAATGTAGTTTCTGGGCATTCTTTGTTCTCTGAGATCTCTCAGTGAAATGACTTTGATTCTCATTCTGAATGGAATTTATCCATTCAACAATGATTTATTCAGCACTTACTCTGTGCCAGGCACAGGGGTTAAGATGGCAGGTAAGACATAGTTTCTACATTCATGAAACTTACAGTTATGTTATCCCTTGAAAGCAGATAACACATGACCCATCACCAACCTAATTAAACACTTTTCATCTCATGCTGAGTTTTGTGCTTGGCAAGTATGAACATACATGTAGGGGGTGAGAAGGCAATACACAAAAGAAACACACTGCATTGCCCATGCCCTCAAGCAACATTTAAGCTTGTTGGGGGAGATAAGGCCATATCACAAAAAGTATTGGAGATAAGGTCATTGTATTAAAGGAAAGAGATTTAATTGACTCACAGTTCAGCATTGTTGGAGAGGCCTCAGGAAACTTCTAATCATGGCAGAAGGGGAAGCAAACATGTCCTTCTTCACATGGTGGCAGCAAAGAGAGGTACAGAGTGAAGGGTAGGGGAAGCCCCTTGTAAAGCCATCAGATCTCATGAGAGCTCACTCATCATTAAGAAAACAGCATGGAGGTAACCGCCACTATGATTCAATTACCTCCCATTGGGTCCCTCCCATGACACGTGGGGATTATGGGAACTACAGTTCAAGATGAGATTTGGGTGGGAATACAGCCAAATCATAACAGTCATATGCAATGCATTTTTAAAAATTATACGGTATATATCACAAATCCAAGAGGAATTAAGAGATGTGTGAGTTGACAAGGGAGCAGAGGAGCAAAGAAAGACCCAACAAACTGTTAGTGAATACATTCTAAATATGAAGAACAACATGTTCATGGGAATCAGCGAATTCTGTAAGCGAGGGCCAATCAGAATCCTGGGTCTGGCTGGAGCAGAGGTGAGATCACAGAGAATCAGTAAGAAAGGGCAATAGAGGATAACCTACAAAAATTTATAGATGCTGAGGTGCTTAATCTGGTACATTAGCATGTTTTGTTTTAAACTTTAGTTTGGCTTCCAGTTTTGTTCAGAATTTAGTGAAGTGACATGATGTGCTAGCTAAGTGTACAGGGTTCAGAGTTCAAAAGTCTAGGATTCAGATTCCCTCTTCACCACTGTAAGACTTTGGGACAAATGGCATCTTCAAATTTCCTCAGCTGTCAAGTGAGGATAATATCAGTGTCTACTTCATAGGGTAATTATGAAGCTTAAATAAGAAAATTCAAGTAGATCATTATTTTCGCTCCTTAGCATGCATCAGACTTACCCAGAGGTGATTAAAACACAGATTGCTGGGCTCCAGCTCCAGAGTTTCAGATTCAGTAGTTCTGGCTGGGTCTAAAAATTTGCATTTCTAACAAGTTCTCAGGTGGTGCTGACTCTACAGGATCAAAGACTACACTTGGAGAATCCCTGTTGTAAATCATTTAGCATTGCACCTTGCATATATTAAATGTGCAATAAAAGTTATTTGTTGTTATTGATGTACTATTATTTAGCAAATGATTATGGCTTGTGCAGGTTTGGAGTTCACAATCTCTGAAAGGCCCTCAGCATTCCTTTATCACTATGGCTTAGGGTACCTCTCCTTCTTCCTCATTATGACACACCACAAGAAGAAAGGAGTTGATGGGGTAACAAGACTGGAGACAGGGAACCCCATAAGGGGGCTATGACCGCCTGAAGAGAAATAATGGTGACCTGGACTAGGTTCATGGCAGTGGAGACAGGGAAAAGGCAGATTTTAGAGATATTTCAGAGGCTAAAAACTATAAGGACTTAGTGCCATATTGGAACTGACGAGTAAAACAGAGGAAAGTGCAAATGATGACTCCAGTGTTTCTTGATTGGGCAACTGAGTGGATCTCTTTGATGACATGAGAGAACTTAGAGGAAGAAGAGTCTTGGGCGGAAGATGAGGAATTCACCTTTGGACAGGTGGAATTTAAGATGCCTGGGCGAACATCTAGGGAGATGTTTAGCACATTTTTCCCACAAAACAGGAAGATTTGAGGAAACAGAGTGAGGTTTGTTCACCACTATATCGCTGGAGAGGCAGCATTTGGTGTGCAGTAGACACACAAAACATAATTATGGGGAAAATGCATAATTATGAAATGAATGAAAATAGAGAATTAGATGTGCACTTGGGAATCTTTGAGAAGGCCACTTCCAAGTCTCATTTGCTAGGAGCAAAATGGAATTAAAAGAATGTCACTATCCTAAAATACTCCTTGTGGCCTTTTGAGAAGGGGGAGCAGAGACCCTTGACCTCCAGCCTAGGAACAAAGTGGCTTGATTTTTACAATTTGTCCTTACTTTACAACTGAGATTCTCATTTCAGCTAGTGGGTGGGGGAAATGCAAGAACTTAACAAACTTTACCTCAGTAGCTAGGGATCCTTCTCCCAGCAATGGAAAGATACTAATAATAACACCCCCATAAGCAGAATACTTAAATTTCACAGCAGTTTTCTTTTCACCATTCCTTTGGATCGTCACAATACATCTGCAAGGCAGGCGAAGGGCACCAAGCTGCAAAGCAGTTAGCCAACAGGGCTGGCTAATGTCACACAGCTGCTCAGTGGAAGCGTTACATCAGAGCCTCCCAGTCAACTGTGTGCTCTCTCTGTTGAAACAAACGAAGATGAGTATCCATAGAGCCATACATTTCACTCTCCTAGTAACAGCACTAATGAACTAGCATTGCCTGCCGAAGTAAATAAAAAAGAAAGAATGCTGGGGATGTACAATGTGTCTAGCATATGGCAGGTAAAGACTCATATCATGCAGATATACAGACCTATTTTGTGGCCCAAGAAGCTTTGAATCAGCTTGATAATGTTAACATCATCTACAATTCGCCAACAAGAGCAGTGACCCTTTCCATCTACATACATACATACATACATGCATACATACATAATACATACATACATAGTGATCGATGTCTTGCAAAGACAATTTTCAGGTCTGCCACAGCTAATAAATAGTATCAGAGTCTCCCCCTCAACACTCAAATGGAATCACATTTCTTTTCTAGTTCTTCAGCTATAACCAGCGTTTGAAGCAGCAGGCCCAGGCATGAAGACATGCATCTACACGTTTTGTTTTCAAAGATACATACACCCATTCCACTGGTTATTGTCAGCATGTTGAAATTTTTAGGAAGACATATTCCAGACTGATAAAGTTAACTCTTGCTAGGCAAGACTTTGCATCCACTTCTTCTCCTTGTTTACTCATATTTCTCTTCTAAAACATAATAATAACTTTCTTTTACCAAGAGTTTATAAAGTGCTATTCCTTAAATTCACCTCCTTTAATCTTTTAACAGCCCCAACAGGTGGGTATGAATCTCATTTTACAGATGAGGAAACTCAAATGCAGAGAGATTAAGGAACTTGCCTGAGATCACACAGCAAGCAACTGGTGAAGCCAATTTGCTGATACCAAAGGCTTTGTTTCTTCCACCAAGCTACACTGTCTCTGCATTGAATGATGCTCTGAATGCAGAGACACAAACTCATGAACAGGAGCAGTAAGAGCTACACTGCGGAGAAAATATTGTTATTTTCATTGATACCAAAGCAATTTTATCTCAATTTACCCACACTTTTCACTGGAATAGGTACTCTTTAATAGAAATGTACTGATATAATTAATAAATTAAGAAATAAGATGCACTTCAAGGAATGGCACTCCCTAGAACTTAAAAGATGGGGGATTTCTTCTGGTTTCACAATTAAAGTGGCCTTCTTACCTGGTCAGTGGGTAATGGTTAGTTTATCTAGGATCTGGTGGACAAATTCTGATGTGCTATGAGTCTCCAATGCTAGCATATTAGTTTAGTGGCAGAAGGAATATAGGCACAGTATGCTAACTTGATGGTCATTACGCTGAGCAGAAATTGGAGAAGTAGTCTTTAGACATGTCATATTTTCCCTTATCCCTGGGAAATATAATTGTTAAAATAGGATGAAGTGGAGCTGCCTAGATAGAGGCAAATAAATTCATGGGAGAATCTTCAGGTGTCCCTTTCCTCCATAACACATTCACAAAACTATTATCAGGAACCATACCAAACTTCCCTTTTGTGATATTTAATGGGAATTGCAAGAATAAAAAATCATATAAAACTGTAAATATGATCAACAGTTGGACATAAAAATAAAAACAGAACAACTAAACACCTTTTTAACTACTATACATTGTTGAATGAGCCCCCATATCCCTTGGAATGCGCATTCAGTCTATACAAAGAGCCCCAGTGTGTACCGAGTTTCCAGACTGCATGAGTAAATAAACATAACTCCACTTGGATGAATTTAACTTGAAACTAATAAACCTGTTGGAAAGACATGAAATACTTAATTTGAGAATGATTTTGATTTGAAAGTTTTCTAGCAAACTTGAATTGATGTCACCTTTGCCTCTTAAAAAAGTCTCCTGTTTGAAGCAGAAGTATAAGAGTTAGATTCAATTCCCTGCTCCAACCTTCTAGCTGTATGATACTGAAAAAGTTAATTAATCTCTAGGCCTTTGTTTTCTCATCAGCAAAATGGGGATATTACTTGCTCTACCCATTTCCTAGGTTGCTTTGAGCATCAGTGGAGACAATGCATGTGAAAATGAGCTATAGTTTCATTCCACTGACAAAACTTTGCTTTTGGAGAAAACTCGAATAACCAAACTCCAATTGTCCAACAAACAAACTAACAAATCTCATTTGCTAGACCCATGAGGCAGTAAACCCCTAAGGAAGTGCTTTCAGTAGAAAAAAGATTGAATAAAAAGAGGAGCAGAATTTAAAGCTGTGAAAGGTGGGAGCAAATTGACTGTCTCGCACAGGAGTCTCATTACAATTTCAAAATGATTAGATCTACATTATTACAAATGTATGGTTTATTTAAAAATACAAAGTTTAATTACAATTTGGAGCCAATCTTTTTCTTTTAGTTTTTCTAGCAAAACACAGCTATGGTTTTATAATAAAAATCAAAGTGAAACAGGACTTGCCAGAAATTCACTTCAGAGCAATTTTTGCTATAGTGTATCTATTCCATTAGACAAGGGATACTTTTGGCATTTTTCTCTGACACAATATATTGCCCATCTTTGATATGCTATACAACCTTTGGTCCAATACTGAGCTGGTGTGAGCTGATTGCTTCTGGATCAATGTTGACTTCCCTGATTCTCTGGTGAAGAGCCATCAAGTTTTGGGAGTGAGAGGTAACTGGGAGCAACCAACTACTAATCCTTAAATAGAAGGAGTTAAAAAAAAGGGTAGGATCAAAGAAATTCTGTCAGGACCTCCTTGTCAGAGAACTCAGGGAGCTCTGAGATGGAAGGGCAAGGAAGAAACGGAAGCAGTTTACTTACACAGTTTTGATGCTGTTCCCATGCAAACTTACACTCCTGTATTCATTTAGAACCAGAGAAGCATTAATATGCACACCTATGCTGATAAAGAGATACACATTCCAATCCAAACACACATGCCCACAGGCACAAGAGCCTGCTAAAATGGTAGAGCCTGCTGGTACTCTGGCATAGCCTGCCATATAATCATAGATTATCATAGACATTCATGGATTTGAACTGAAGAAGATGGGATGACACAGCTCCCTTCCATTGACCCTCACAACAATATGTAGTAGTCCCTATGGACAAGTAAAGCCCTCTGCACAGACTCACGCAGGCGAAAAAGATGGGAAGGGAATGAGAGCTCCACATTTCTGATATATTTTCCCTTTCTATCATGAACAGTTGGAAGCTGAGATGAGATCAAGTTCTGTGTGCAACAGGAAAGATGGGCAATGGAGGTGGTGGCAGCTGTGGTATCGATAAAGTAGAAGCCCCAGAGCTGTTGGTGACATCAGGTATAAGAGTTACAAGTTTACATTGGCGAAGTGCTTCAGATTTCAAAGTGTTTTCACATGTATGACTCCATCTAATGCTCATAACAACACTGTCCTCAATGTACTAGAGAAAGTAATTGAGGCCCAGGTGCTAACTTGTCCATGGCCATGCAGTTTACCGGCAGCAGACCGAGATCTTTAGTCTGAGTCTAGTGGCTTTTCCCACTATTCCTTTAATAAGGTGGCAGGTCAATTCTTGGTCAAAAATTCCCACTAAAATGTCATGTAACTCCACCAAAAACCCTGGGTCTGGAGTGTATTGAATCCTCTTGACTCTTCCCTAAATTCTTCTTGCTGCCCAGTGGCACCCTTAGCAATCAATTATGTAGATGCACCAAGTACAAATAAATCAGTCTACTTGTTCCACTGACAACTCATTGGTTCAGTAAATCGATGAGGCAATTTTTTAGAGATAAATCGGGCAATTTCTTGATTGCCGACTATGCCATGGTGCAACATGCTGGAAACACAGAAATGAATGCAACATGGGTCTTGTCCTTCAGGAACTCTCAATCCAAGTTAGAAAAGAGAAGTTATGCATGCACATGAGTATATACCATAAGGCATAGGAAGGCAGGAGGGATATGATTCTCAACCCAAGGACTGTTGATGGGTTTATCTTGGAGATAGAGGAGGGCTTTTTATTCTTCCAAACTAGAGAGTAGAAAAAAATGCATAAAGAAAAGACCCAGGGCACATTTTGGTAAGTAAGAGGGAAGTGGAGAATGTCTATTTCAAATTGATCTCAATTTTCTCAACAAATGTAGGAAGTGAGCTCATGAGTAGAGAGGGAAGGTATTTGAGGTTGGGGATGACTTGGGAGGGCCAGAAGGAGATGCTATGGAGGATGTGACAGGAAGTCAATTGTCAGAAAAGTGTGAAGGCCTACCAAGCAGCACTGAGAGCTCCACCGACACTAGAGAACACGTTTTTATGTGTGGAGGAACCTTCCTCAAACAATAGTTGGCAGCTTAGGAGCAGGAGGAAGCAAAGCAGGTGGTGGGGTTTTCCAGGTCTGGGCACTGGCAAATATATATATCAGAAGTACTGGGGGTGAGTATGCGGGTGAGGGAGAGGGATAAGTCCAATAGGAGGAGGGTAAGAACAATGTGGAAATAGCTGATCTTGGGCTCCAGGCTGGAGAGGGAGCCAGAGGGGAGCCAGCAATTCCTGGTAAACAATGATTTATAAGAAAATTTGCCCTTGCTCAAAGTGAGACGCTTGAACCACCTAGAGGTATAAATTATGTACAATATTTAGTACTTGAGCCAATTCTGTCAAAACAAATCTGGAGTCAGAGAAAGCAACCTGAGGATTCACACACAGGGAAAATCCACTAGACTGTTAGCAGCCTCACCCCACATCTACCTCAGGCTGAAGACCTTGTCTAGCATTTAACTCAGAGAGAGATGGTTTCAGCTGCTGGGGAGATAATGGTGCTAACTCCCAGGTCAGAGTCAATGGCCTGTACAGGGAGGAGAGTAGGCAGCACAGATGTTCACAGCTCACTAAAGACTGATGTTTTATCAGGGTTCTTCATCCTCTGTACCTTCCCCACTTTCACACCATCATCTACTTTTGGTTATATCTCACTCTGCCCAACTGTTTCCTTACAGTTTGTAGCAATGAAAACACCTTAAACAAATTAACAGTCCATTTTCTGGTTCTCACAGAAAGCAGAGTTAGGGATAAATCAGGAAACCATACCTAAAGGTATCTATATGGGAAATCGAGGAGGGAGGAAGTGGCAGTCAGAAAAGCAAGCAAAACAGGCTAAACCCTAGGACCTGGGGGAGAAAAAGGGGTGAAAAGGAGTTGGCCAGACCAGGGGCCTGGCCGGATGGTGAATTGGGCAGGAAGTCCCATGTTCTGCTTACCTTCCACCTCCATTATTGCTTTTTTTCATTCTCTGGTTTTATGAGGATTTTAAAAGCTTCTGAATCGGGTGCTGGCAATCTTTCAGAAAAAGTTAATACAGAATTCTGTAGAGATAAAGTCCCCTATGAAGGCCGCCACGGCCAAGAGTAGCAACACTTGTCCCTTAAAGCTGAGTGGAAAACAAATCTTCAAGTACTTTCCCCTTCAGGGCTTTGAGTGCTTCAGGTCCTTTGGCCTGAGAACCAAGCAGCTAATCACATCCCTTGACTTGCAGACTTGACGAAGACAGGTGTCTTTGTTAGTCCAGTTTCAACCAGTCTCCGGAACCCAAGAGAAGAAAAAGTGAGGGGGTGTTATGGGGGTGGGAGAAGCTCTAGTAAGTGCATGTGCAAGAGGAAAGATCTCCCAAAGGCAAAGCTAAAGAGCACAATTGGGGGAAGGTGCACACCAAGATACAGCAAGGCTAGCTTGCAGTGAGCACTGCCAGGCAGCTGCTCCAGGGCTCCTAGCCCGTGGGACCCTACTCCAGTAACTATTATCTTCCATGTTCTGGACAGGTTGCTTTCCTTCCATCTTCGAAACATGCTCTGGAGTGCGTGATACTAACCAATAAAACAAACAAAAATGCTTCCTCTGACTCCCTCACTCCTGTTCCCTGTAAGCTATCATCTCATCTCTCCATTGCCTTTCCAGAACAAACTTCATGGTAAACCAGTCAACACTCGCTGCATCCATTTCCTCTCCTTTCACTCTCTCCAAGCCCTGGCCATCTGGGCCTACCAACTCCTCTCTCTTGAGAGTACTCTCTGGAAAGTAACCAGTGACCTCTGTTAAATTCTAATACCATAGACCTCTGCAGCATTTGTCATCACTGAACACTCCTTTCCCTTCTGAAACCTCCTCCTTGGCTTTTACTGCACTATACTATGGGCTCTTCAGTCTTTTGTCCCTTCATCACCCTCTTCACTGGCCCCTTCCATTTTGCCCAAAGGCTCTTGTCTCTCTCATGGTGACTTCATCCATCTCCTACAATTTCCACCACCTTTGCTATAAAGATGAGACAGCATTCTAATTTATTTCTCAGGTCCTGCCAATTTCCTGAGTCCGTGTCTATGCCACTCTTATTAGTCCCTTTAGGAATCAATAACCAAAGCCTAGCTCAGTCCCTCATTAGCTCTCACCTGGATAGTGACAACAGCCTCTGGAGTTCTCACTGTGTCCAGTCAAACATTGCAGCAATCCATCTAACACTCTGTGACAGTAATCGTCCTAGGTCTGTTCCTATTGCTCTCCTGCTCAGAAACTGTAAACCACTCCATATTACTTTCAAAATAAAATCCACACTCCTTAATCACACATTGAAAGCCCTTCACCATTTAACTCCCACCTGTCTTTGCAGGCTTATTTTCCACAAAACACCCCTACTTGCCCTAGACTTCAAATATTACAGTGTCCTTGCTGATACTTAAATCCATCTTGTACTCTTTCACCACCTGGCTTCCAACCAAGCTATTTCCTCATAAAAAATTCCCTTCTCTTCCAGAACTTTCTACCAAGGCTCTATCCATCCTTCAAAGCTCAGCTCAAATCTGCCCTCTTTCAAACAGACTTCTCAGATTTCCCTGGTTGGAGTTGATGTCTGCCTTCCCACATCACTTAAAAATTTTGGGGGAATAACTCAGCTACAAAGAGCCAAGTTAATTACATCTATCAGTTCATGATAAAATGTCATCATTAGTCCGTGTCCAACTCCTCATTTTGAAAAGTTCTTTTCCTTCATCCACATCCCCATTCTCATTTCTATCCCTCTCAGGTATCTTCTTTAATATATTTGATATGAGTCCAGGATATCTAACAAATATCTCTCTCTTTCTCTTTCTCTCTTTCCCTCTGTATCTATCTATCTATCTATCTATCTATCTATCTATCTATCTATCTATCTATCTATCTATCTATCTATCTCATCTATCTTCTATCTCTATGTGTTTCTATCTATCTGTCATCTACCTATCTTCTCTCTATATCTATTTATCTGTCTATCATCTATCTATCTATCTATCTATCTATCTATCTATCTATCTATCTATCTATCTATCTATCTATCTATCATCTATCCATCTATCTATCTATCTAGTTTTTGGGGTGTGTGTATTTTTTTTTTTTTTGAGATGGAGTCTCGCTCTGTCACTCAGGATGGAGTGCAGTGGTGTGATCTTGGCTCACTGCCACCTCCGCCTCCTGGATTCAATCAATTCTCTGCCTCAGCCTCCTGAGTAGCTGGGATTATAGGCGCCTACCACCATACTTGGCTAATTTTTGTATTTTTAGTAGAGATGGGGTTTCACCATCTTCGCCAGGCTGGTCTTGAACTCCCGACCTCGTGATCCACCCACCTCGGACTCCCAAAGTGCTGGGATTACAGGCGTAAGTCACTACGCCTGGCCGTGTGTGTGTATTTAAAATTGATGTTGCTGTCTTTGGCTTATAGATCACATTCTATTTCTCATTCTTGCTCAAGAATGTCTTCAAGATCTGTATTACTATTTGCACAACTACTTTATTGCTTCTAACCCTTATGTAATATTTGAAAGTGTGCATTTACCACATTTTACATGTACATCTCTCTATGGATAGACATCTAGTTTGCCTCTAATCCCTTACACAAAAAATTCTGTGATAAACAAATGATTCTGTTATAAACGTCCCCATAAGTGTCCTATTTTCAAACCACGGAGAGATTCTGCAGGATACACATGCAGCACTGAGGTTTCTGGGTGTAGGAATACATGGTTAGTACCAACAAATGCTGTCAGATTGTAAGCTGTATAACAGTTTACACTCCCATCAACAATACATGAAAAATCATTTTTTCTCCTCATGCTAACAAATACTTGGTGTTATCTGACTTCAAAATTTTTGTCAATCTGATGAGTATAACTTGATATCTCACTGTTATTTTAATTTGCACGTTTCTGAATACTAGTAAGGCTAATCATCTCTTCATAGGCTTGTTAGCTAATGCAGTTACTCCCCTTCTGTGGTCTGTCCATTCTGTGAATATGCTTTTCCCATTTTAACAATTGTGTCCTCTGCCTTTTTCTTGTCAATTTACCTGAGTTCCTTGGACATTGTAGCTATCAATGCCTTGTCAGTTTTAGACATTGCAAATACCTTCTCCCAGTATATCATCTGTCTGTTACCTTTGTCTATGGTGTCATTCATTGAACCGGAAGTCTTAAAATTGATGTAGTAAAATTTATGACTTTCCACCTTATGTCTTGTGGTTTGGGGTCTTATTTAAGAAGTTCTACACTATTTCAGGTTATAGAGAAATTCTCCTACATTTACAGTTTTACCTTTCACATTTAGGCTTGTAATCTATCTAGAGGTCACCTTTGTATGTGATATAGGGTAGCAATCCAACTCCATTTTTCTCCAGATCTTTTCTTTTTCAGGTAATTGAACCAAGAGGATATGATAGTATATGCTTAACATAATGTGGTAAATTGGTGGGACTGCTCATAGTCACTGGTGAAAGCCACCAGCCTGGGAACTCTGACCACTTTAGGTTCTTCCTGGATATCCTAAGGGTCAAGGAGATCAATAGCTCTGTACACCTATAATCCATTTATAGCTTGTAATGTGACACACTGGTTTGGAAGCTCTGTCAAGTGATGATCCATCCATTCCAATACCAAACAATCCATCCTCCCCTTGAGGTAAAATTACTTTTATCTTATCATCTGTTTCTGAGCTCTACATTCTATTAATTGGTTTACTGGCCTTTTACTGTGCACTCCTACCTATTATTATTATTATTATTAATATGTCTTTGCAGCATTTCTCAAATTGTAGAGGGGAAAGTCTCTCACCTGTTCTTTTTTCAAAAATCAATTTAAATATTCATAGACATTTATTCTTCTATCTACATTTTAGAATAAGTTTTTAAAGTTCCTTAAAATATCCTGCTGGTATTTTCATTAGAATGGCATTGAATTTGGCTGGGTGCAGTGGGTCACACCTGTAATCCCAGTACTTTGGGAGGCTGAGGTGGGCAGATCACTTGAGGTCAGAAGTTTGAGACCAGCCTGGCCAACATGGTGAAACCTCATCTCTACTAAAAATATAAAAATTAGTTGGGCATGGTGGTGGGCACCTGTAATCCCAGCTACTCAGTAGGCTGAGGCAAGAGAATCATTTGAACCCAAGAGGCAGAGGCTGCAGTGAGCCAAGATTGCACGACTGAACTCCAGCATGGGCAATAGAGTGAGGCTCTGTCTCAAAACTAAAACAAAAGCAAAAACAAAAAAACAAACAAACAACAACAACAACAACAAGAATGACATTGAATTTGTAGATTTGGGAAAAACTGACATCTTCACAATAAGTCATCTCATCCATCAACATTGTATATCCCACCATTGATTCAGATCTATTACATCTGTTTGTAGAATCTAAAATTTTTTTTTTTTTTTTTTTTTTTGAGGCGGAGTTTCACTCTTGTTGCCCAGGCTGGAGTGCGATGGCACGATCTCTGCTCACCGCAACCTCCGCCTCCCAGGTTCAAGCAATTCTCCTGCCTCAGCCTCCCTAGTAGCTGGGATTATAGGCATGTGCCACTAGGCCCAGCTAATTTTGTATTTTTAGTAGAGACGGGGTTTCTCCATGTTGGTCAGGCTGGTCTCGAACTCCCGACCTCAGGTGATCCACCCGCCTCGGCCTCCCAAAGTGCTGGGATTACAGGCGTGAGCCACTGCGCCCAGCCAGAATCTAAAATTTTTATCTATAAAATGTCCAATATAGTTTTTCTCAGGTAAATTACTAAGAAAAAAGATATGTTACAGGTTTTCTTTTCTGTTGTTATTATAAATGGTAATTTTATATGTAGAACTTTGCATTTCTATTATTATATTCAGAGTGTGCTTTGGACTAGAATTCTATATCTAAGGGCCTATTTCCCAAATTAGGCTTGGAGCATCTAAAGACAAGCCTTTGTTTGGTTCACCTTTCTTTCCATTACTGTGCTTTGCCAAATTAAGTGCTCACTCAATATTGGTTGAACTGAATGAAGGGGGCTGTGAAGTACTTCAGAATGCTTTGAAAATTACTGTTCATGCAATTTTCTGACAAAAATGCCACGTGACTCATTTAAAAATAAATTAGCCATAGTACTTCAAATTAAATATTGGAGGAAACAGAGGGGAGAGGAAAAACATTACTGACTATGGTTTTGCATTTTGAATCATGCTAATATTTTCTGCAATTTCCAAATTAACTTATGAAAAATGGAGGGGGAAGTATCTCTGAAACTGAATAGAAACAGAAACACATGGAGTTAATTTTGGTGCGTAATAACTGGGTGGGGGCATATAGGAGATTTTGGGGTGATGATAATGTTCTGTATCTTAGATCTGGTTGGTGGGTACTTGGGTATGTTAACTTTGTGCTGTACACTTATGATTTGGGGCCCTATAAATATCATATAATTTAGAAGTCATAAAAAATGTAAAATGAAACATTATAGCAGTTCACAAGTAATATAAATGTATATAAAACACATAATATAATGCCTGACACATAATAATAATAATACCTACACTTACTCTAATTCAGGCCTGTGCTAAGCATCTCATAAAGATGGTACCATAGAATGCTCAGAAAAGCTTATGAAGTAGGTACTATTATCATCACCATTTTATGTATGAGGGAAATGAGGCAAAGAGAAGTTAAGTGACTATTCACAATCATACAGTTGGAAAGTGGTAGAAATATCATTTAAACCTGGGCAGTCTGATTGCAGATTGTGTGGTCTTAATCACTATGCTGAACTGCCATCCAGTAAATAGTGCTATTATGATTCATATATTATAATCTTATTATATATTACTCATATATAATAAATATATAATAATAAATATATATTTATATAGATAAAACCCTGAACAAAAAGTGTCCTGACTGAGCTGTTTTCAGAGTAGCATAGCTTGGTGAGGGGTGCTCTATTGCACCTTAGCTACCATCATTTCTAAGGAGCTCAACTTGGAAGCTCTGGAGAAGAAAAGGGTTCTACCTCTTGGTCTTCTGCCAGATTATTCTAATGGTCCTTTCTACCTCCTTTCCAAAATGATGGGTCAAAATGGAATCCATTTTAAAAAAACAACTTTCTATTTTGGAATAATATTAGATTTATAGAAAAGTTCAAAGATAGCAGAGAGTTCCAGTATACCCCTAACCCCATCACCTTGTTTTACTAATGTTAACATCCTATGTAACTACTGTACATTCATAAAAAACTAACAAATAAACATTGGTATGATGCTATTAACAGAACTTCATATTTTATTCAGATTTCACCAGTTCTTTTTTTTTTTTAAAGAGACATGCCAGTATGTTGCCCAGGCTGGTCTCAAACACCTGGCCTCAAGTTATACTCCTGCCTCAACCTCCTGAATTGCTGGGATTACAGGTGCAAACCACTGTGCTTGGCAGATTTTACCAGTTTTTATACTAATGCCCTTTTTCTGTTCCAGAATCCAAACCAGGATACCTAATCACATTTAATAAAATACACTGAAATTTGTTTTTGATCATGGTAAAAATACCTAACATAAAATTGGCCCTTTTAGCCATTTTTACGTATACAGTTATGTGGCATTAAGTACATTTACATTGTTGTACAACCGTCTCCACCATCCATTGCCAGATCTTTTCCATCTACTCCAACTGAAACTAGTAAAATAAATTTTCACAACAACAAAGAAAACCTGTAGTCCAGAGTAGCTGGAGCCCACAGAAACACCACCACACAATTAACTACTAAGTTGTAACAAGACCAGACAGAATCTGTAGAAAATATCTAGATTGAGTTAGTGGTAAACCCTCTTAATAAATAAATCTTTGGCAATAATAAGCTAAGCAACCTATTTGAGTGAAATCTATAGCCTGAACAAGAAGCTGCAAATAGATGGTTTTTAGAAGACACAATTCTGCGAAAACAATCCAAAAGTGAACAAATCACCAGGAGGAACAACAGGACTATACTCCTGTTTGCAGAAGAGAACCTAAAAGTGGTCGCTTGACTCACGCTCTGGCAGTTACCTAGCAATGGGCACGGCACCTGAGTGAGTGATCAGACATACCCAGTCTGGATGTCTTCGGTGGTCCTCTCAAACCCGTCAGTGCACCACCTCATGTATTCTGTGCCATCAAGCAACTGTCAGAAGACTGCACACACAGCTGGTTCTGAGAACAATCCCATAGCATAGAAAAAGCTCACATTGCTACTGTTGCAAGTATTTGGCAAAATAAAGAAGGAAGAAGACTCTCTAGATTAGAAACATGCTAGATACTCTCAATCACTTCTTCTCAGCTGTCCTGTGTCTACAAATCGCTTAGGAATCCTGTTAAAATGCAGGTTCTGATTCAGCAGGAGACTCAAGGTTCTGCTTTTCTAACAAGCTCCCAGGTGACGCTGATGCTGCTGAAGCTACTTCACATTGAACAGCAAGGATATAAAATAGTAGTTCTTAACTTGGCTGCATATTGGAATCACCTAGGAGATTTGGGTCCCATTTCCAGAGAGTCTGATTTAATTAATTGGTTTAGGGTATATTATGAACTGAATTGTGTTCCCTTCAAATTCATATGTTGAAGCTGCCCTCCCCCATGTAACTGCATTGGAGATAAGGCCTTTAAGGAGGTGATTAAGGTTAAATGAGGTAATAAGAGTGGCACCTTGATCCAATAGAACTGGTGCCCTTATAAGGAGAGGAAGAGATACCAGAGTTCTCTCTTGCCGTGTGAGGACACAGCATAAAACCAGGCCACCCCATAAAACCAGGAGGAGAGACCTCACCAGAACCTGACCACACTGGCACCCTGATCTTGGACTTCCAGCCTCTGGAATTGTGAGAAAATAAATTTCTGTTGTTTAAGCCACCTAGTCTATGGTATCTTGTTATGGCAGTTCAATCTGACTAAGACAAGGCATGGCCTGGACATTGGGGTTTTTAAAAGCTCTCAAGGTGATTCTAATGTGCAGTTAAGGTTTGTGAACCTCTGCTCTAAATAGTAGTTGAACTCAATGCAATGTCAAAGGTGCATCACTCATATACTCATGCATCACTCATACACAAAAGCTACAGAATATGCTTGGAGAAACATCAACCCAACTCACCAGTTAATTACAGGATAGACATGGACACCCTCCTACACAAACAACTTAGTCATATTCATCAAGGACATGAGTGGCTTACCCAAAACCTGGGAGAGCTTATGTGATGTTTATAAAATGACAGTGGTCACATTTTCTCTTTTAGTTCTCTTCAGGAGAAAGACTGTGGACAATGTTATGATTTGTATTTTCTTAACCAAGGCATATGATCCTTTTTTCTGAGTGGGCATATGGAAAATCCTGTGAAGAATAACCCTTCAGGTATGTTCACCAATATTTTTTTTTGCTTAATTCACAGGAGAATGATAAGAGAGCTATCAAACACTCTCCTCTGATCACACCAAGCAAGGCTGGGCTGCCATAACATGTTATTTAGTGTTCACTTTTAAGCAGCATTCTCGGAGTTGGAGTTCTTGAAATCAACATTGAGTTTAATCAGAAAAGAATATATCTACCTTGAAAGACTTTTATAGCAAAATCAAAGGATTAGGGAGAAAACCCATAGTCTTTTATTGGTCATCTACTGTGTACTATTGGCCACTAATCATAAAAACATTCCACTGTGCGCTCAGTTTGCTTAGGCTCTGCTTCTTCTTGGCTGACCAATAATGCTGCAGTTCCTCACGTCTTAGGACCAGGGCACCTGGAAACACACACCGAAGCATTTGACCTCCTAACCAACTGATCTACAGTGTCGCCCCTCATCATGGAACTTTCACTGGGTTGCTGTAAAGATTCAATCTGAATCTTCAATGGAAAAGTGCTTTAGAAAAGGATTCAGTACTAGGTGAACATGATCATAGCATGATGATTAGGTCATGAGAATGTTTGAGGGTGCTGAAATGGTTGGAATGAGTAAGCTTTAGGTTGGTTCAACTGTCCTAACCACCACTTCTTTTCCACATGCAGATAATCAAGGAATGATCATGAAAATATCTAACAATTTCCTAAGGTTCACTCTTTCGCTTGTTATCTTCAAGCACTCATCCAAAAAAGAGCCAGATCAGGTGGTCAGAGGGCTAGGCTTGACCCAAGGAAAAGAGATGTCTCTTTTCAGACACCATTCAGATGTTCCCTCTACATTAGCAGAGACTAAAAATATATTCCTGAGGGACCAGTTATGTGCTACAAAAGGCAGGCCTTCACAAATTCTCCCAAACAACAACTTGGCAGAAGTAGGCTTTTCTACTTTAACCGGTGAGAGAAGTTTGCTGGGGGTAAAATCACAGAGGAAAACACTTCATCAGTACATGTGACAAGACAAACTTCTTTCATGAAGTTTCCCACCTAGCTTAAAAGTAGACCATTTTAACAGAAGGTGCATGCATGTGTGCACACAAACAGGTCAGTCCGATAACATTCCCAATGCCTTTATCCAAGAAGTCTTCTTCACCACTCTGCATTTTGATCCTCCTTCCCTTCAGATGCTTCCAACAGAAGGCTCACTGCTGTGAGATATTTTTGTCATTAATTAGCTCAATTAAATGGTGCCCTGAGCAGAGGGAGCACCATGTTATTGTCAGCATTTACAGGAATCACATGGAAGGAACTCTGGGTCTAGTAGGTAAGGCTGAAAAGCTAAATGTGCTTAAACCTCCTCCCACGTACTCCCCCAAAGCTGTGACGTATTGGCAAGTATCTTAGCATTTAGCAAAGCAAAAGCTCAAGATTGCTAAGCCCGGAGTGAAAGTGGTAATGTGCCCCAGCCACACTGAGATGATGGAGGATTGCCTATCAAATAAGCTTTTGTGGTCATCTGCACTTGAGCCACCTCGAAAGATGGTACAGACTCCATATTTGGATATGCAGGTGGCAGTAGTGAGCAAGCCTTACACCCTGTCCTCAAAGGGTGCATATTTTAACAGAGGAAACAATGACTTTGGCTACTGTCAGTCTGGATCCAGTGTAGGTCCCAGTGACATGGAAGAAGGAATTCAAACTGTATGGCCTAATATAGTTCTGAGATGCAACTCAAATGTAGTCTGAATTTCTTAGCAAGCAAAAAGCTGGCAGATGATCTGAGAATTGATAGGTCAGTATACCCTTTTGACAGAGGCTTAAACCAACATTTCAATAGACTGTATAGAAGTGGCCAAGAGGGATATAAATGTGTCAAACCCAAGCTACTGATATCTCTATTCCTTTTTCCTCTCGCTTTCCATGGTACTGATTACTTGGGTTCCTCTGAACTACTGGGGGAAAATGATCATCTTTTCTCCAGTATCTCAAAAGAGGCCTGGGACTGCTAACTGCTCCATCTCCATTTTCTTTATCTCTTTCATGTGTGATAGAGTCATTCTGGGTTGGAATTTCAGTGATCTTACTTACTATCTGTGTGATCTTGGGCAGATAACCTGTGTCTGTCTGTTTTATTATCTTCAATATGAGATTAACAATAGCACCTACTTGGGAAGGTTGTTATAAGGATTACATGAGATAATTCATTTTTATCAGTTAAAGTTCTCGGCTGCAAGCAACAGAAGTCAACTCTGCATATATTAAGCCAAAAACGGATTTGCTGGAAAGAGCAGGAGTGGTCAAACTTTATCTGCTACGAGTCCAATAGTAAATATTGTAGGTTTTGTGGGCCATACTGTCTCTGTTACAACTACTTAACTCTATCATTGTAGCACAAAAGCAGCCAGAGGCAATAAGTAAACAAATGGATGTGGCTGTGTTCTAACAAAACTTTATTTAGAAAAAGAGGTGATGGGTCAGATTTATGGTTTGCCAATCTATGATATAGAGACTTACAGAACAGATGAAAAGGGGAAGGGGACTTTGGAAGCTAGATAGCAGGAGCAATCTGGTCAGGTTATCATAATCACAGCTGCTGACTACTACTGTGATTGAATTCTGGCTCATCATCTTAGCTTCAGTTGCTCCACAGAGAAAGTGTCCTATTAGTCCAGCCTGGGACCTATGACCACTTCCTAGCTACACAGGGACAAGGAAGGGGGGTATCTGAACTCCTTTGGCTTCCACAGTGAGAGGTGGGCCCCAACTCACATCAAGACTCATACAATGAGGGATTCTTTTCAACTAGCAAAGGCATTTTCCTGCTGAGTGATTAAAAAATGACAAATATTCACTATACCTCATAAAGTTCTTGACATAGGGCCTTGCATATGGAAAACTCTTGGTGGTAACGATGATGATGCTTGTTAATATTAGAGCACTAGTACAATGCCTGATCCATGTGGACACTCAATAGATTCTAGTCCGTTCCTCTGTTCCTCTCTTTTTCCCTTTCCCTTGTGGACTTTCCCACAACTCACCTCCCACCCTTCACTATTGATAGGCAGCATGGCACAGTGCTCATAGGCATACATTCCGGAGACTGCTCAGGTTTGAATCCTTACTCTGATCCTTCCTAGCGTGTGACCTTGGGCAAGCTGCTTTATCTCTGTTTCCTGTTTATAAAATGGAATGATGTTAATAAGAGTAGTTGTTTCACAGAGATGGTGATGAGGATTAACAGCATCAGTTTACATAAAGCACTTAGAACAATGCCTAGTGCATAAGTGTTTACTATTTTTATTCTCTCTTCTCATAACCTTTCTACTCTCACCATATCAACACCCCAATCTGTGTCTCCTATCCAATTATTCCCCCTAGCTTTATCCCCACATTTCCCCCTGCCCTCAGACCATGTCTGCTGGGATGCTGGGCTGTCATCTGAACCCGTTGATAATTACCCTTTCCCCATCACCCCCAACTTGAGGCCTCAGAGTTGCCATTGATTCTTTTCCCTCCCTTCTCCCTTCATCCACTATTGATCATTGAGATCTGCCTATGCTTCCTTTGAAATATCATTTGCATCTGTCCTCTTTTCTATTTACATAGCATTTGCATTTCAGGCATGAGGTTTTGAAATAGCCTATTAACTTGTTTCCCTGCTTCTACTTTTTGTCCACCTGCCCCCCACTGCCACCAATTCATTTTGCACACAATAACCAGATTCAACTTCCTAAAAGATTAAAGAGTATGTACCACTAAGCTACTCAAAAGCCTTCTGTGCCTTTATCCACCCAGAGAAACTTAAACTGGGGTACAAGAATGGGCTTCAGGAGGTCCATAGCCCACTCCTCTCCCTGAAATTAACTGTGTGAAGAAAATGTTAAGCATCTGTGTGTAAATTCTGAGGAGAGCAGAGGATATGTAGCTTTCGTCAGATTCTAAAAGGGGTCTGTGGTCCCCAAAATGTTTAACAGATGCTCTAAAGCAGTGGTATACAGAGTAGGGGTACAGATACCTCAGGGGGAGTACAAGATGGTTTTCTGGGGTATAAGAAGAAACTATCAGAACTTTTTTGTTCATTGTATTACATCATCCTGTATGATTTTGTGTATGTTTTATAATGTACTAATATATTAGTATAAGTATACATTTTATGAATATACATATATTGAGGGTGTGCTATTTTTCTTATATGTGTGCATGATCAAAAAGGTTTTGAGGATACTGCTACAAAAGATCAAATAAATATTCCTTTGCACTTCACTCTGTGGTCTGAAGCTATTTTTTCTCCCCTTACTCTTTCACGTGAACTTCTACATATATAATGGGCTCATTCCCACCTACAGACTTTGGTTTATGTGCTTCCTCTTGCACAGACTGCCCACTTCCTTCTTCTCTGCATATTAAAATGATATCTGTTTTTCAAGGCTCGAGGAAAAATCTCACCTCCACCAAGAAGCTGGTTCTAACTGATCCACCTGCTACACCACTACAAAACTCTCTGTCTGAAGCACTCATTGTATTACCTAAGCAGATGGTTCTTACATATATATGTTGCATGTTTGATTATCGACATATCTTCCACAACTAGAAAGCAAGCTCATTAAAAGTAGACATATCGTCTATAGCAGGGGTTCCCAACCCTGGGGCCCCAGACTGGTATCAGTCTGTGGCCTGTTAGGAACAGGGCTGCACAGCGAGAGGTGAGCAGCGGGTGAGTGAGTGAAGTTTCATCTGTATTTACAGCAGCTTCCCATCACGGTAATTATCACCTGAGCTCCACCTCCTGTCAGATCAGTAGCAGCATTAGATTCTCATGGGAGCGCGGACACTATTGTAAACTGCACATGCAAGGGGTCTAGGTTGCATGCTCCTTGTGAGAATCTAATGCCTGATGATCTGTCACTGTCTCTCACCACCCCTACATGGGACCATCTAGTTGCGGGAAAAGAAGCTCAGGACTCTCACTGATTCTACATTATGGTAAGTTGTGTAATTATTTCATTATATATTACAATGTAATAATAATAGAAGTAAAACACACATTAAAAATAATGCACTCAAATCATCCTGAAAACACCCCACCCCTGGTCTGTGGTAAAACTGTCTTCCATGAAACCAGTCCCTGGTGCCAAAAAGGTTGGAGACTGCTGTTCTATAGGACCTAAAACAGTGCTGGAACAAGTGCTTAGTAGAGACTACCTGAATAAACTGCTAGGGATACAACAGGATATAGAGTCCGCTCATATTTCTACCAATTATAAGGCTATTGACTGGCAAATGAGGAAACTCATATGAAGCAGGGAATCTTTAGTTATTGCTGATGATCTAGAAACCAGGTGTCAAAGTGTAAAAAGCCTGAGCAAACAATCCTGTCCAGCCACCCCAGAAAGCTTTATATTTCTAGTATATTTCCCCAGGGGTTCCAATTTTTGTTGAGACTGATTTATTAAATGTATTTGAAGGGTAAAGCATTAATGACTGATAATGTATTTAATGAGTGTCCCGATCTCAGATAATGACAGCACTCAGATATCTTCATAGGGGTGAAGAATGATTGTCAGGATTAGCTGGGGGGTCTGCACTTGGGGTTTCCTCATGTCCTTCACATCCACCACAGAAATGAATAGGGAGAAAAGGAAAAATGGAGGAGCATCAGGATTTTTTTTTTAACCACATAAAGAGGTTAAATGCCTGTCCGAGGCAAGAATAAGCACTAGAGCCCCTGTTCTCTCCATTAGCGCTATCTGCCTTCCATGATATCCACTTCCTCCCTTTCAGGAGGCTGCAGTTGTATAATATACATAATCGATGATTAAAATGTCTTCCATTGCAAAGTTCAAGGTAGGTTGCAGGGAAGTGACATGAAAGACACGGAGTTTGAAATTCTTCAAAATCCAAATAACTAATCTGAAGCTGGATTTATTGCAATGGGTCAAATCCCCGAGGCTGTGGAACTGTGCAAACGAAGCTCCAGGAACACAGAATGGCATCCCAATCCCGTCTCTGTTCAGCAGGAAGTCTGGAGGATCAGAGAAAGCAAAACAGCTGGCCAAGTCGGGAAACCATAAATTTCTAAACAATTTCCAATTAGCTTTAATGTAGCTGTTCTCTATAGAGGACTGCCTTTTACTTCAAGTCTTTTTGGTGGTAGTAAAGGAGTTCTGAAAGCTGGAGGCAAAGATTAAGACCCCCAACAAGTTTCTGAGAAGGGGCCGAGTGAGAAAACGGTTCTTGGTGTTTAAAACTTCCCTCCACTACAAAGCGGCGGATGTGCATCGGGCAAACATCCTGACATGAACTCTTTACTTATCTCAATTCTTCTTGGCCAAAGTCTATGAAATAATTAATTCCAACCCCCCTGTCATCACTTAGATGATCTAGAGAAGTTCATGGACATTGATGACAAGGCTGTCAACCTCTCCGTAAAGCACCATTCCTTTGTGTGCACAGGCTCCCCTTCAAATCTGCTCAATCTCGGGAGGACAGGACCCTTTGTCTCGAAAATCCCTCCGTCTCGAAAATCCCTCCCTCCGCAATACAATCAGGGCTTAAGTGACTCCCTGGGCCTGTAGAACCAGTCACAATACCCCATGCTTCCTGCCCTGAGAGCCCAGAATTCTGAGAGCCCAGAATTCATGACCATGCAGATAAATGAATTATACACTTGGCCAGAGATTAAGCCTGGTCCTTTGTACAGCAACCTCTGAGGTCTGGGGGAAGATTTGACCTGTCAGGATCTGTGTTCATTCTGCCTTGATGAGAGGCAGAGCAAAGCGGTCCTGGCTGTACAATCCCACACCCTGGGGTGTGATAATCAGCAAATTGCAGACAAGGAATTGGCTATTGCCTGATTCTCATTGTCATGGGCCCAGGCTGAACTGTTCAGTGGCTGGTAGGCTGTTTTTTTGACTCCAGATGGTGAACCCATCTCTTGCCAGGCAAACCAAGAAATAAGAGCCTTCTGAGCTGAGGTGCTAGCCAGAAACAGGTCACAGGGGAGTTTCAAGGGGCCAAACGCACAGAGCTAAGTCTAACTCAGAATCCCACACGTGGACTGAGGCAGGGGGGAAACTTGAGTCTGAACTTTGTTTCCTTGGCTTTAAATCCAAAGATTTAGGTATAGATGGGAGAAAGAAAACATCTTTTGAACGAGAAAACCACAAAAATTGCTATCAATCAAGCTGATTCCCTAATATGTCAATCAAACTGATTCCCTAATATATAAACCAAGTAGCCTGCAAATGTGAGTCATTTGAAACCAAACATTGTCAGATTTCCAGAGACTTTTGCAAGCCAGATGTGAGCTGTCTGTTGTCTGATTGTCTTGGCTAACTCTTTCTCTCTCTCTCATGTCTCTGCCCAAATGTCTCTTCCTAAGAGAGGCCTAAACTTTTCCCCCAATCTACATCAGATTCCCTTGTTATAATCTCTAATCATATATGTTAACTTCTTTCATAGATATTATCATAATTTTAAATTATTCATATTTGCTCATCTGTTCAACAAATATTTATTATATATTTACTGGCCCTGTAGACACAACAGTGAATGAAATAGACAAAATTCCCCACCCTTAAGTAGCTTACATTATAGTAGGAGAGATAGATAAACAAAAGTAATGTTATAGAGTAAATAAAGGCATAAACATAAATTTTCATGCCAAACATATTTTGCAACAAGTTTTATGCTGGTCAATATATATTCTACAGTGTATGGTTATAACGAATTATGTTTATCTTTCTTTTTCTACTTGCCTTTTTAAAAAGTTTTGTTTTTAATTGGCACATAATAATTGTGCATATTTATGGGGTACAGTGTGATGTTTCAATCATGTATACATTATTTAATGATCAAATTAGGGTACTTAGCATATCCATCCCCTCCAACACTTGTCATTTCTTTGGTGAGAGCATTCAAAATCCCTTTTTCTAACTGTTTTGAAATATACAATACCCTATTGTTAACCATAGTCACCCTACTATGCAATAGAACACAAGAAATTATTCCTCTTATCTAACTATAAGTTTATATCCATTGACCAACGTCTGTCCCTCTCCCCTTCTCCCTACTCTCCCTAGACTCTGGTAATCACTATTTTGCCCTCTACTTCTCAAGATCAACTTATTTAGATTCCATATATGAGTGAGTTCATGTGGTATTTACCCTTCTGTGCTTGGCTTATTTCACTTAACATAATGTCCTCTAGGTTCATCCATGTCGTCACAAATAACAGAATTTCATTCTTTTTTATGGCTGAATAGTATTCTGTTGTGTATATATACCACATTTTAAAAATTCATTTAATCTTTGATGAACAATTAGATTGATTCTATATCTTGGATATTGTAAATAGTGCTGCAACAAACATGGAAGTGCAGCTAAATCTCTTCAACATACTGATTTCATTTCCCTTAGATATATACCCAGCAGTAAGATTGTAATAAACAAGTCCTCCATCAAAGAAAAGCTCAGGACCTGTTAGTGTCACTGCTGAGTTCTACCCTTTAAAGAACTAATACCGATTATTCTCAAACTATTCCAAATAGTTAATGGAAGGAATTCTTCCAAATTGTTCCTACAAGGCCAGCATTACCCTGATATTAAAACCAGACAATGACACAATAAAAAAGAAAACTACAGGCCAACATTCCTGATGTACATAGATGCAAAAATCCTCAGCAAAATACTAGCAAACAACATCCAACAGCACATAAAAAGATTATTCACCATGATCAAGTGGGATTCTTCCCAGAGATGCAAGGATGGTTCAACATACACAAAGGAATCAATGTGATACATCACATTAATAGAATGATGGACAAAATCATGTGATCATGTCAATAAATGCAGAAAAAGCATTCGATAATATCCATTCATAAAAATAAACGTGAACAAATTAGGCATAGAAGGAATGCACCTCAACACAGTGAAGGCCATATATGATGAACCCACAGCTAGCATAATACTGAATGAAAAAAAATTGCAAGCTTTCCCTTAAAATTCTGGAACAAGACAAGGATACCCATTTGTGATTATCACTTCTTTTCAACATAGTACTGGAACTCCTAGTCAAAGCAATTAGGCAAGAAAAAGAAACGAAGAGCATCTAAATTGGAAAGAAGGAAGTCAAATTATTCCTATTTGCAAATACAATGATTTTATATAAAGAAAACCATACAGACTCCACTAAAAAACTCTCAAAACTAATAAATGAATTAAGTAAAATTGTAGGATACAAAATCTATCTTTTTAAAAATTATTGTTCAGATACATCTGATCTTAACCCATAATAACAAAGTGGTCATCAATGAAGGAAATACTCATTTTTATAGATACTCCCACTGTCTGTTAAATCAACAAAACATACTCACACTACATTATGTTTATACCTTTATATATTTACCTCTCTAAATTGTGATTGTTAATATCCTGGTCTTCTTCTATCACCAGGTAATGAGCTGCTTGAGGGCAGGGACTATGTCTTACTCATCTTTGTATCCATACAGCCCAGTTAGGTGTTCAAGAAATATTTGAGAAATATTTGTTGAAATGAGACTCCTAGAGCCCTGTGTAGGTACTGATACCACTTGGTGATTTGCATGTAAAAGCCTGGGAACCAAGTAAGAATAAAGGATGCACCCAGCCCAGTGGAGTCCAGGACAGACTGGAACATATCCATAACCCCTTGTTCGTTCCTAAGTGGAGAGGGCACTGTCTGATTCATAAGTATTTGGGAGTTTTGTTCTAGGATTTGTGGGTTCCTATGGGCCCCATCTGTCAGATAGCCCATTAATTTATTAAGGCATTTGTTAGAGATTACAGTGAATCTTTCATATAATGGGAACTCTTGGAGAATAGACTGTGCAAGTTTACGGAATTGTTTGGTTCACTGAGGCCTAAGGGGAAAACTTTTATTGATGAAAATCTTTCTAAATTGTCAGAGGCAACCTTCCTGCCTCACAAGGCACAGTCAAGTGGAGATGACAGGAAATCTTTGCTATTTGAGGACTAGCTGTGTCTCCAAGTTATTTTCCAGTGGATCATTTTCCATTGTCTGAGACTGTAGGTATAAGAGGTATAGGAGAGAGACTAAATGACTGAGGATCTCTGGACACTACCTGGAGGCTGCTTTTTTTTTCCTGGCTTATATCCCTGATTTTTTCTTAGATAATTATCCTACGGTATATGATTCCTCCTAAAAGAGGAATGCCACAAACATTCCAGATAGCAAAGGTTCTAGCCTATCAGGATTTTACTAACCATGTCGGTGGCATATCTGTAATCCTATGGGCACACTTAATTTAAGAGAAATTGCTTTCATTCTACAATCTTCTTCCATAAGGTGGCAGAAACAGGGTTTCAACAAAAGCACTTCTAGACAGTTACAGTTGACATCAGGGAATTCTTGTAGTTCACTTTGAATCAACACACTCCTAGTCCCAAACAACTTGACAGGTTGATTTGCTAAAATGCAAGGGGGAATACTGAGTTGCTGCCTAGGGAAGAAAAAGTGAAATCAGTCAATTGTACATGTTAAATGCACATTAATTTGAGGCTGGAATGTCCATTTTAAATGGCTCACACACTTATCTAAATCTTGCATCAATAGATGTGGTAATACCAGTAGGCACTCTAAATATACCTACTTGTATTAGTTTTGCTTATCTTGGGGGAATTGTATGGAATTGAATAGGGGTCAGAGGTGAGTACATGCCAGGACTGTGGTGGCTGAGTGGAGGTATGGGAGTAGGTGAGGAGAGAAGTTAGGTTTGGAGAAACCACTAGTGGAGTAAAGCATTTTATTTACTTAACCTTATCTGGGCAAATCCTAACTTCTTAACTCTAGAGATCTTAAAAAAGTAACAATGGAAAATGGTGCCTCAGGGAAAAAGCAAACTCTGCCCAAGTTTTGTACAAACTCTTCTCTAGATCTGCCAGGAAAGCTTTTCAAAAGTTGGAAGCCTTAAGAAGGCTCTAGCCCTCTTGAGAGCACACATATAAAGAACCTCCAGTGTTAGTTTTGCTGATTGCTCAAGCCACTCTGAGTCCCACGGCGGGGGTGGGGTGTAAAAAAAAAAAAAGGAAAGGCATCCTCAAATGGAAGGGGGGTGGCTGCTTCCTGAAGAGAGCTTTCTCCAAAGTTCTGCTCTGATAGCCTGCTGTTTGAATTGGACCAAGGAGAGAGGCTACATTATCTAGAAGAGTCTGTTAGTGCTCCACACTTTAGTAACTCTAAAATGTAAAGCAGCATTTCTCAAAGGGAAGGTCAGGATGACCTTGGGGGGTGAAGGAACTTGTGTGTATGAGAGAGACATGGTTCAATAAAGGGACTCAGTGGCAAAATATACCTTTCCCTTGCCTGCCCAAGGCCCGACACAAACAATACAGCATTCAGAGGCTCATTTTTCCTCCTCATTCTTCTCTTTTCTTTCTCCTAATTTTGTTTAGAGCCAAGTTCTGTATGTACCCTGAATCTGTTTTTCAGTCCTCTCTTGTCACTGGTTCTGCCAATCTCACTCTGTTAACAAACTCTGACTCTTTGCTTGCCCATGTTAATTTTTCACATTTTCACCTAATGATCTAGCAGCTAGCACATTTCTTTCAACTCTAAGCTCTTATGACAATAATCAACCATGGCCAAAACGCCTGTGCTATAACAACATATACCTTCACACAACACACGAAATTAAGTTAAATGACCAAGGCTTCATAGAAAATTAAGTATCTTCAGCATTAGAGACACAGCTGCCATGAAGTCATTGCAAGGCAGGAGGAGGGAGGAGTGGGGCATTTCTTCATGAGGTGGTATGTAAAGTATATTAGCCAGGGAGACAGGAGACCTAGTCTCAGCTCTACCACCAACTTTCTGTGATCATAAGCGAGTCCCTTTTCTGGATCTCAGTTTCCTTATTTGAAAAAACAATTACGTAGTGAAATCAGAGCTTTTGCAAAGAGGAATACACAAACCACATGGGTAAATCTTTTGTATTCTAATTGTATTGTATTTATTTTTATTTTATATTAGCAAAACACTGGTTTTCCATTCCCAGTTTCATTCTAAAATAAATTTATTCGGGTAAACCTGAGAACCAACCTAAAGAAAAGTATTTATTAAGATAATAAATACTACATATAGCAAGAGTTATGCACATTTTGACTTGGATTTGGTGAATGATGGGCTTAAATATTTCCTACTGGCTCTAGCATCCTGAGTCAATGAAATAATAATTAACACTTTACAGCATTTATTGTGTGTCAGGCAAGTGCCAGTGTTTTAAGCACTTCATGTATATTAAATCATGCAATCTTCACAACAACCTTATGAGGTAGGGATCATTGTTATCTCTATTTTATAGATGAGGCAACTGAGACATAGAGGGGCTAGGAACTTGCCTAAGGTCACACACCTTAAGAGTCAGAGCAAGGATTTGAACTTGGGCCAATTGAATCTAGAAGACACACTCTTTAACAGCAATACCAGTACTTTTCAAAGTGTGGTTCCTGGACCAAGAGCATCAGCATCATTTGGGAGCTTGTAAAAATATAAATTATCAGGTACTCACCCCAAGACCTACTGAATGACAAACTCTGGAGGTAGAGTCTAATAATCTTTGTTTTACAAGCCCAGCATGTGATTCAGATTTGAGTTTCTTATTCAAATGTGAGTGTATACTAGACTATACTGCACTGTACTACACTATACTGAACCTATGGCAGCAAGTGTGGAATGAGAGGAAAGTAATTTGGATGTCAGATTGAGGTAGAGTGAAGGTTTATGCAAGATTGAAGAAACATGGATACATCTAATAGCAAAAAGGAGGGAGGCAGTTTAAGATTATGGAAACAGAAGAGGGGAAGAAAGTGGAGTAGTTTGGAGGTCCCAAAGGAAAATGAGGATGGTTATCTCTCAAAGAACTGGAAAAGGCAAAGAAAGACAAACCAAGGCAAGAAGTTGAGGGTTTTAATTTTTTATCCATATGACAAAACATAAGTAATAGCTTTTAGTGATGGTAGAGGGGAACTGACCGGGTTTTGAGGAAAGAGACGGTTGATTCAAACAAACTTTGCTGTGAGCCACAACATTAACATGGGTGAAATAATATTTACTTGTAGTGCTTAAGTTAGAGTAGCAGCTGGAGATTATGATGTTCCAGGGAACCAAGCCCAGTGATTAGTGATTATTAGGGTTTTGTAGCAGTCATGCTTGGATCTCCTGCTTTAGGGAGCATATTTCATCCATGCACTTAGTTGCTGACCACTTGAGTCCATCACTGCACTTGAGCCAAGGCCACGTGTTCAATGGGCATTTCCCAGCTAATGATTGTGCATGGTAAGAATACTAAGGTAGACCCATTTCTGTGAGACAGAAAACTCCTCTGATCACTGATTCTGGCTTGAGAACTCTATTGGCCTGGCTGAAACTTTCTTAGAACTGTGCTCCAATCTGAGATTCTGCTTGTCCAATCCTCTTTCCTTCCTTCTCTCCTCTACAGAGGATGGACCTGCACTGTGGTTGGATAAGTCCTACCTCCTCTGGCTCCCTTCCTTTTTTTCTCTCAAAGGCACCTCCCCCCAGGAGAGCTATTGCATATTTAATACCATCTTGGAAGCTGCTCTACAAAGGTACCAAACTAATAAAGGGTTCTTCCCCAATCATGCTTTGCTGTATGAGTGAAGATGTTTACTCCGGAAGTATTTCATGGTTGGATGATTTGAGGTTAAGAGTAACATGTGGGTAATGAGGTAGTGAAGGATAGAAGTGAGGAATAAGATACCTTCAATTTTGAATAGTCAAAAGGTTTTTGATTCCATGTGAAAATAGGGAAGGGAATAGCAGCTTGAGAACGAAGAATGTTTGTCAGAAGTTGAAGGGGCTAATGTTGGTAGTCAGACTTTCCTTTTTATGAGTGTACGCTTATAATGCTCTTCAGGAGGG
Source organism: Theropithecus gelada (assembly GCF_003255815.1). Taxonomy (NCBI): domain Eukaryota; kingdom Metazoa; phylum Chordata; class Mammalia; order Primates; family Cercopithecidae; genus Theropithecus; species Theropithecus gelada. Next base: position 106,271,097 of record NC_037689.1, read on the forward strand.
ACCTCCCCCAAGTTAAAAATACCTCTGGGAGAAATAACATTTCAGGAGCCAATAGCTTAAAAGAGATAGTCTGCAAAATAGAAGACAGCTTGTTAGGGATGAACTGTGGGACCTGACTAAAAGAGGAGCTGAGATAATATGAAAAAAACAAACTTTTACAACTTTACCTTTTACACTTTGGCTCTGGTGGAGAGGACACTCACACCCTCTTTTCTGTCAAAGAAACCTGGGTGTCTTACCCACTTCTTCCTAGACCTCAGGATATGGCAAAAGACAAGTCAGTCTTGTAATGAAAACTAGAGGTATAAGTCACTTAGCTAAAGAGTGAGTCTTCTGGTGGAAATTGGGGGATCAGGCCTGTCTTATTAATGACTTTGGAAGAACTGAGCTGCTTCAAGCACATTGAAATTTAGTTTACTTACAGATAATAAGGAACCAATTGCAAACACAAGATTGGAATCTTTAAGACATAACAAATAGTTAAAAGGAAATAAAAAAGAGGGAAGGTAAACTACCCAAATACAACCTGATCCTCAGTGGGAATGTTCAGCAGCAGGGGAAACTTTAGGGTATATGTTCTAAACAGAGGCACTGAACGTTTGTTTAGAAACAGATGCATCTGAAAATTAAATGATAATGCCATTAACCACAATTATATTACTCTCCTCAGTGTCCATTTGTAGTAATTATAGTATTTAATAAATAATAATGGTATTTCTCACTTTAGAAATCACTTAACATTTCAAACCTTAAGAATCATTTAGGTCATAAAAAAACAACTTAAAGAACTGGTAACCAAGACTCCCATGTTCTTGCTGTTGCCTCTGACTGGAATAGCAGGATTCTCTTTCTCTCTATTGAAACTGTGACGGCTAAACTCTTAGATATTGCCTGACAGTGATATCAATGTTAGTACACTTAATAAATACAATTTTGGAATTAGAACAGTGCCTATTGAAGGCATAGACCATAAGTAAGAGGAGCAAATTATTAGGTGGAGAACAACACATTAACAGAGGCAAACATCCAGAAATTTGCTCATTATAATAATGGAAACTGCATTTGTTAATCAGAACTACACATTCCAGCAGATCCTGATAAGCAGCTCCTCTTTCAGTCAGACCCCATAGTTAATCCCATTGTTTAAATTAATGGGCTGCTATTTCTTTCTTCTAATCAGGTGGCACTGGACACAGATACCTGGAAAACATGTAAGCCTAACTTATGGGAAAATCCACCAAATAATCTATTTGGATATGACCACCCCATAAATAAATCGTTTATCATAGTTTAATAGCCACGCCTGTCTTGCCTCTATTGTCCAAGCAAGCAGACATCATTTCCAGTAAACTTAAAAGTGATTATAATCATGTACCAAACATCTAATGTACAAGTACCACATGGTGGGCTCAAGGCAGTGTCTTGTGGGATTCCCTCTGAGTTAGGAGGCTGGAATCTAGTCCCACTTTTTGCCACCAACTGACTGTGTGATCGTGGACAATTCCCCATTATTCTTTAAGCCTTGGTCTTCTCATCTATAAAATAAGAGGATTAAGGTTGAGTGCTCTGTAAGGTCCCTTTCAGCTCTAGGACTGTATGTATTTTATTGTGTTTTTATCTCTTACAAATTGATCACACCTACCTGCAAAGATTAGAGAGGGAAAATAACTTTAATCTTAAACATTGTAATTTAAATGCCCTAGTTGCTTGATGTTAGCTGCCTAAAATGCTGTGTTAAGAATTCTGAGGCTAGGCCCAAACTCAGTAGGAAAGAATGCCAAAGACAAATGAATAGGTGAGAAATGACAACTTTTGTGTGATGGATTTACCATTCCAGATATAGATACTATCACTTGGGAACTAATCATACTAATTAGAAGCCTCCATTCTAACCAGTTTATGGAGCTAAAGTTTAGTATTTTTTTTCAGATACACTAAAACTTATCATGAGTGTTGTATGCTCTCTAAAAACTATGATAGAAAAGTCTTGACTAGATAAGAAATGCTTGTAATTATTTAGCTATAATACTAACATTAACTAATAATAATATTACTTGTTATTTTCCATATTATTACAATTATTATAAATTTGAAAGCAGAAAAGTCAAGTTCAGAAACAGCATCTATCTACTGGTCCATAGCAGATTTTCAACTCAATGAGTTGCATAATGAGGACCTGTCACTGTTTTTAAGTCAGAGAGTTTAATAACTCTCTGCCATCAATGCTATGGGAATAGATCAACAAACTATTAAATGGAAAAGAAACATTTTGCAAATTAAGTCAATGATATGGTTTGGCTCTATGTCCCCAACCAAATCTCATCTTGTAGTTCCAATAATTCCCTCGTGTTGTGGGAGGGACCCAGTGGGAGATAATTGAATCGTGGGGGCGGGTCTTCCCCATGGTGTTCTTGTGATAGTGAATAAGTCTCACAAGATATGATCGTTTTAGAAACAGGAGTTTCCCTGCACAAGCTTTGTCTTTCTCTTGTCTGCCGCCATGTGAGATGTGCCTTTTACCTTCCACCATGATTGTGAGGCCTCCCCAGCCACATGGAACTGTGAATCAAATAAAACTCTTTCTTTTGTAAATTGACCAGTCTTGTGTATGTCTTTTTCAGCAGCGTGAAAATGGACTAATATGGTAAATAAGCTCTTTTTTGTATGAAAAATATTTAATGTGGGATGACTGAAGTTGATTCTGTGGAATCTGCTGTGTATGTCTTGGAATGCCCTACAGTGATACTGTTTTCCTAGTTTAACATAATGTGGCTAGAAGCATATTAAGAGTTTTCAGATAGAAAAAAAGGAAAATTAGTTCAATGGCTTTCCACCCCTTTCCACTTTTTAGTGGAATGAATAAAAACTCAGGAGTTGTGCATTTTGAAAACCTCAAGGCATCTACAATATAATTGACTGTATCCTACCTTCCACATTGGAGAAAAAGGATTCCCACTGGGCAGTATTTTTCAACCACCTCTTTAATCATCCCCAAATTAGAAGACATCGTTAGCACAGACAATGGCCTTCTTCAAGGAGCTGGCCGACATGATTGCTAATCGTTTAGCGTGGTGCTGCCCTATATGGTAGCCACTAGTTGCGCATAGCTATTAAATTTGAATTAATAAAACAAAATGAAAATTCAATTTCTCAATCACATTAGCCACATTTTAAATGCCCAATAGCTACATATGGCTGGAGGCTACTGTATTGCACACCATAAATGTAGAATATTTCCTTATTGCAGAAAGTTATATTGGATGCTACTGCCCTAGAAAGCATAAGTATTATACCTGGAGTGGGTAGGGGATCCAAGATGGTTTAGAGAAAGCTGCCATGAAGGCTCATCACTGGAAGAAGTTTTAAAAATTTGAATTCATCTCTCTCATTTTATAGATGAAGAAAATGAGGCTCAGAGAAGATCACACAGCTAATTTCTAGTAGAGTTGGAACTAGAATCCAGCTTTCCTGCTTCTATGGGCCCTGCTCAGCCTATGATCCTGGTTATACACACAGACCATTTTCTTAGCTACTCCACTATCCCATAGTCACCTCTCACCAGTATCAGTAGCTATAAACCCGTAGCCAGATGTTTTCATCATCTCCCACAATACACTTGTATTTCAGAGAGAAAATATCAGGAGGACACTGGATCAAGAGGAGGCAGGGGAAGAGTATGTAATTATGCAAGTAAATACCTAGCTCCAGAATTAAGAGTAAACATTGCATCTGATCTATAAATATTTAACCAAAGTCATACATCTGGGTCCCAAGGAAGCAGATTTGTTCTTGGCATTTGCAATTAAAATGGATTAATCCTCTGACACAATGTTAATACTAACCTTTCTTAACTATAAACATGTCCCAGGATACTCTGCAGTCAGTGTAAATGTATAGGAACACATTAGTCACTGGATAACCAACTCTTGGCAAAAACACAATGGTTTACTCTTATAACATGTGGCATTGCATCAACAAGAGATTTGTTGGGTCCTGTTTTCCATGGGGGTAAAGGAAATGATCTTGTTTACAAGGCTGGTGAGGCTGTCTTCTGGAGGTTCAGCTGCTGGGTCTCATTTGGGTGAGTCCAAGGCTAGATTCAAAATTTCTCATGGCAGTTCTAAGATGGTATATTTTCTCTGGATGCCATTCCTTCTACTACTCTGAACCAGGTGCTAATGTAAGACACTGGGGCTACAGAGATGAATACGCCCTAGTTCACTGTCCTCCCATTGCTCCTCAGGATTGACCCTTGAGTTCTTGCATTAACATGAAGAGTTGGTCCTCTCAACCTCAGGCTGTCTTTGTGAGGTCCTCCAAGACAGCCATGGCTCTTCCTTCCTGAGAGTATTGGAGGGATTTAATGTGTTATTTCTATTTCTATTTAGAAACAATACTCTGAAGTGGGAATGTTTGAACCAAATACATTAATCACTAATGGTGGAAATTCAAGCATAAGTGAAAAAACTGGGTGCAATTTTTAAAAAATGCATTTTTAAGAAGAAGGAGAGTTCTGCTGAACTCTGCCAGTCTCACCACTTCATGACCATCCATGCAAGGCTGACTCTGTTTGAGGCTGTCTGGCTGTCTTACACGACGAATGTGAGGCAAATAAACATACAGGCAAAGCTTCTAGGAGAAAGAAATTATATCTTTCCCAGTTGCTTCAAAAGAGACCAGTAGGGCCAATCACGGATTGGTGGTTAAGATGTCCATTTGCCCCTACTAATTCATAGTTGATGGGCCTTGCAAGATTCCAAGTTTAAATACAACTTTGTCTTTACAAAACCTCTGTCTCTTAAGACCATCAGTTGTCCTACATTTCATTTGATTATTTTTTTAAAAATAAACAAACCCTCATCAAAAACCTTTCTTTAGACTAGTAGAAGATATTAGAATCTACATTTCATAAACATTAAGATACATTCTGTAACCATGTGTTTAAAAGTATGGGTGAGTGATTGCAGCCAATGTTTACTAAGTCCAGGATAATTCATGAGATCACCACAACCATCATGAATGACAGATTCTGGTTGTAAACAAGGTTCAGGGAACAGAAGCAGTTCTACCATATAATATCAAGCTGAAGCTACTAGACTAAGTCAGGGACTAAATCTATAGAAAAAGAATAATAAAATCTTTCTGATGAGGTCCTCAAATGAGATTCCTGTGCTCCACGTCTTAGACCAGTGATTCTCAGTTTTAGCTACACATTAGAATCATCCAGATTCCACCCTAGAGATTCCAATTTAATTGATGAACTTAGGCATTGGTGTTTTTAAAACCCCAAGGGGATACCAATGTACAGTTAGGGTTGAAAACTTTTGTCCTAGAGCACAAGGTTCTGCTCAAAGTTCTCATTCATCTGAGGCATTGAGAATAGCTTAGGACAGTGGTTCCCATCAACATCTTCCTGTGTGGTTTTAAAAAATACAGATTCTTGTACTCTAACCTCATACTTCCAAATTAGAATTTTTAGGAGTTGGTCCCAGGAATCCACAATTTTACAAGCTCCTCACATAATTCTTATGAAGCCATCCTGGCAGGTCCTGATTGGAAGAAATGCATTTGGTAAGTACTGAATTAAGTCATCTGTATGTCTACAATTGTGCACAGCAGTGGCTCAACCTTTGTTGCTCCAGTGCCTGAATGCCTGAATCTCACCTACAGATAATTTAATTTAATTTAATTAGTTTGGGGGTAGATCCCAGGTATCAATATTTTTAAATAGCTCTCAGTAATTCTATGTGCAATTAGGTTTAGGAACCACTGGCTTGGTGCAAGGATGGATAAAAGGTAGCCCATTTGCTGACCCTCTGTATTTTCATGTCCATGGTAGACATCAATAATCAATCCCTATAGTGCCTATATGTGGCCCCATAATTCTTCTCACTATATTGTCCTAGGCAGCCACTCCCATGCGTTGAGTGGGCATACAACTACTATTTGCTATCTTTATCTTTGATCCACTCTGGCAGAAAGTTAATGACATCTAGAGAGTCCTTCCTGGCTTTTGTTTCTAGAGATAGTACTTAAATGTCAAGATTATTGTCTGCCGGGACACTGTTATGAAGTAGGAGAAGGTAAAAGCCGGAGGTGGGTGCAATAGAGAGATCTATCATCTAGCTACCTCTACTACCCAGGGAAGCACTTTCAGTCCCGGCTTCTGTTAAGAGTAGAAAGCTTTATGCAGAGTAATTTATCTACTGTGTACATATTGGGTTAACAGAGGGCCTGTGTAAGACCTCATAACACCAAGCGTATAGGAAAGGCCAAACATGAAGGGAGTTCACAATGTTTATCTCAAATCCCTGATGGGATCCTCTATGTTCTTGTTTGAACATCCCAATCTACTTTCCATAAACATTCTACCTTATTGAAGGCTGTCTTATCATAGGACTAATACCCATTTCACTGAACCTTTGTCCTAGGCCATGGTATGCAGGAGAGCGCTTGAGCTTCAGAATTAAACTTGTCTCTTGCTGTGCTGCTTCCTGCTTTGGAGGAGAAGAGCCAAGTGAGCCAGAAGTTTCAGCAGTTTCTTCTGTACTTGATAATTAATATGGTATGTGGGGAAAGAAGAAAGAACCTGGATTTTTTCTTCTAAAAAAGGGCTTCTTTCCCTGGGGCCTGTTGTTTCAACAAGTGCAGAACAAAGAAATGTAGGGAGACAAAGTTTTTGCCTCTTTGTAACCTACAAAGAAGCATCTTTAAAGGCAACAGACCGTAATTCTAATTGGACCGGAGAGGCAAGTGCACATTAAGCATGCCAAGGATCCTGAAGTCTGCAAATGAGAAAAACTCTGTGAGAGATAAGCAGCCTGGAATTAAGGGAAAGAGCATGGGCTTTGGAGGCAGAATATGTTGAATGACTCTATCACTTACTAGTTGTGTGACACTGAGCAAATTACTTAATCTCTCTTAACCTCAGCTTTCTTATCTACAAAACAGGGGACTATAATAGGACCTTCCTTATAGGCTAGCAGAAAGGATTAAATTAGGTAATATCTTCCTATAAAACTTCTTAGATCAGTACCTGGCAAACAAACAGTAACGATCAATGGTAGTTGATATTATTATTTGAGAGGTCACTACACTGCTTTGACATCCCATTCAAAATCCATATTAACCTTCTTCAAAATAAGATTCCTGGGCATTCAGCATCAGAATGACCTGGGGGGGCTTGTAAAAGTGCAGATTCTGGATCTAAATAATCATAATTGGGTTTGGGTTTGAAAATCAGGCATTTAAGCAAACATTCTGGGTGATTCAGCTTCACATTTAAGTTTAAGAACCACTAATCTATATAATAAGGGCCAATTATATCCGGATTTTTGTCCCAGAAAAAGTATGACTAATTTATATGGGGAAAATTGTGTATAAGTACTTGAGGCAAATGACATTATAGGCCTTCTAAGAGGTATTAAATAAGATCATTTAGATGACAGAAAGGAAATGGAGTGAAACTCAAATTCTGGGTTTGGGGAAATCCTGAAACAGAGGGAATTTCCCCTGCCTTCATTACTTCCCTCTTTATCTATAAGCAGCATAAGAATAAACAAAGGTGTAGTTTGACTGGATTCCACAAAGATGCCAACACTGTTTTTAACCAATATTTTTGGAGTATACTATGAGCCAAGAACTGGTGATATTGCAGCAGAAAATAATATAGACAAGGTTCCTGACTTCACTAAGGTTACATTCTAGTTGGAGGAGAGTGACAGCAAACAATTTAAAGACTTGTGACGAAAAGACTATTAATTCATTGATTCATTCACCTATTCAGTTCTTTTTTTTTTTTTTTTTTTTTTTTTTACAAACATGGAACTTATATCTAGAGGAAGACAAAAACTCTAATTAATTACAAGTTATTAAGTGCTACAAATAAATGCATGGGGCTACAAAAAATGCATGGTGCTAAGGGATTACATGTCTGAGGGAGACTAGCATCTAGGGAGGCCTAATACAAGGGTAACTTTTACAGTAAGTCATATTCAAGTTGTGAACTGTTGGGTGAGGAATCTAAGTGGAGAGGGTAGAGATGGGAGTGGACAAAGAAACAGTTGATGAAACACTATTTCAGGAAGACGAAATAGTGTGTTCAAGGTCCAGAGGGTGAAGAGAGCATGGCAACGTTTGAAGATGCCAGAATGACTGCTGAGGATAGAGAGGGAGATAATGGCACTGGATGAATTTGGAAGAGAAAGACAGGGCCACCAGATCATGAAGACCTAGAGTGCTATGATGGAGAGTTTGGACTTTATCCTGAGGGAAGTGGGAAACTACTGAAGGGATATCTGGTCAGTAAAGTGTCAAAATGCAGATGGCATACATAAAAAACAAGAGAACAAAATGACACAGTAAATAATAAGGGATATTAATGCATGACTCAGAACCATATGTACTATAGAAGCAAAGGTGAGCAGCTAGGGCTGGGGAGGGCATCATTGGAGGCAGACATAAGCTGGATCTGATAATTGGGAGAGACTTGGGTTTGATGAGGTGGTTTATTTTGAGTGGAAGAAAATATATGAGTGCAGTGGAAAGCTTAAAGTGAACCTGGCTTAAAATGAACCTTGGGAAGATAGAGCATGAGGGAACCACTCTTCTTTTTCCTTGGTGGAAATATCTGTTTCGCTGCTATTTTGATGTTGGAAGACTGTGCTAGCTGACAGAATTTCAGAAAATCAGTTGGTGGGATGGGGAAATAGGTGAAAGAGCAGATGCCAGAGTCACAATCACAGGCAAACTGAGGGGAAGGACTAAAGGAAGAATGGAGCTAGTAATGCTTAAATCTTCTGTTTTACAAAAGACCAAAAAAACCCCAAACACTGTAGGTGTTCCTCAGTCCTGAAATATAAAGATATTGGGGCATCCCTTGCCCAAGTACACATTTTGAAATAAGAAAGATAATAATGAAAATAGCCTGAAAGCTCAACAAAGACATGCCCTATATCTATGCTGTTCATTAATGGTAATTTGTTCATTGGTGGTAATTTGTTATATGCTATAAATAGCATATAATATGTAAGTATGGAATTCTGAAACAGAATATATTTAAACATTACTATACATAGTATATAACAATAATTTGCTGAGGCATTTAGCACTTTGCCTGGCAAATGGTATGGACTTAATGAATATGATGCTACTAAGATTAGACCCAGATATTAGTGTAAATCCTATGTTTAGGGCATGTGAAAGCATGAAGAGCCTCGATATCCTGTGAGTACAGTTGGAATAGGGATTTAGGGATAGGACCTGTTGTCATCAACTTGACTCAACCTCTGTATTAGCTTCCTATTGCTGCTATAACAAATTATCACAAACCTAGGCTTAAAACCAGACAAAACAAATTTATTATCTTACTATTCCTCAGGTCACAAGTCTGAAATGGATGTCACTGAGCTAAAGTCAAGCTGTTGACAGAGTGGAATTTCTTTTTGGAGGCCCTGGGGGAAATCCATTCCTTTGTATTTTCTAGCTTCTAGGGACTGCCTGTATTCCTTGACTTGTGGCCTCTTCCTCCATTTTCAAAGCCAGCATCATCAGGGTAAGTCTTTGTCACCTGACACCATTCTGACACACTGTCTTCAACTTCCCTCGTCCACTTATAAGCACCCTTGTAATTACATTGGGACCATCCATATGATACAGGATCATCTCCTCATCTCAAGGTTATCTGATTAGCAACCTTAATTCCATCTTCAACCTTAATTGCCCACTGCCAATAACTTGATATATCTCCAGGTTCTGGGAATTAGGAATGTGGACATCTTTGGGCAGGGGAAGCATTATTCCGCCTACCACAAGCTCCAATCCATAAATCTGGTAAATACATTCTACTGGACAGTGCTCCCTTCTTGTAAGCCCACAGCACATAAAGTACTTAACATTGAACATTGACTATACAGTAGAAACTTTCTTGAATAGCCCTTAGAATAAGTGATAATTGGTTAAAGTGAGGAATCATATAAAACAATACATACACACATGTACATACATACATAAAGCATTTTATTTCAACCTAAAACACTCAAAGGTACATTCATTCACCACTCTGGTGATGTGTTGCAAGGCCAAGACCTTTTCTTTGAGTGTGAGGTCACACCCTGGGATTTCACAGACTATTTTTCACATAAGTTACATTCCTAATGCATCACATTTGATTTCCACTTTCAGTTTTGTTTTATTTTTAACAATAGGGCAGTTTTCAAAAGCAATTTTTCTTTAGTAAGGCTTTCCAAAGCATTGAACTTAGTTTTCATGAAAACAGTAGTTTTCTTTTTATACTCATATTTCACAAATTTACATTAAATTACCTACTTTTAATAACGAGTACAACTGCCATAAATGGGTTTGGCAAAAACACAGCTAACTTTTGGTAAGTTATCAATTTGTTGTGTGGAAGCAGAAATATAAGTGTTCACCAGAAGTAACTTACTTGCCCATGAGCTTCCATTGTGCCCTGAGCATTGGCCAGTGTACATTTCAATAGGAGGGAAAAACATCAACTCACTCCATAAAGGAAGTTAAGCAGAGGCCAGTGAGGAGGATTTTTACTGTACTTAAAATAGTTCATTTAAAAAGGAACAATCAATAGATGCCATAGTCTCAATTTACTCTTGTAATCAATTCTTTCTTGAAAGTGCCCCCAAATTTGCATCAGCTAATATTAATAATGACTAATACTTATTTACTGCTATGTGTTCAGCATTGTGCCAAGCACTTTATAAACATCATTTTATTAATCCTCACAAGAACTATATGGGGTAGGATGTATTATGCACATTTTTATATGAGACAGCTAAGACTTAGAGTTTAGAAATTTGCCAAATGGCACATACCAATAGAGATTCAGGCCCAGGTATTCTAGAGCCCACAGCTGTGCCAATACTATGTCGCCAATCATCAGGCAAACAAGTCATGAGTCATAGCACGTGGTGCTACACTGCCAGCTGCCTCCTTGCTTCCTCTCCACAATCCAATGATAGATTGTTCCAAAGCAGGGGCAAGAATATCAATGGCAGTGCCCTTAGTCAGACTTCTTTGCTTCCTCATCTCCTCTGACATGGTAGTTGTACAGCTCTTTCTCCCAAGCAATGAGCCAGCATGACATTTGAGGGCCAAATGCAGACATTGTTTGAATTTATTGAGGTTCTTTATCAGCAGCAGCTATTTTTTCTCCAGCAGCAACTTTTTTTTTTTTTTTTTTTTTTTTTTTACAATTTTATCCCTATTTATTTTCCCTCTGGATTTAGCTGTCATCTCTGAAGGCTCAAGAACAACGATCATGCTTTCTTGGTTCTACCATTATAGAGGCCACTTGCTTATCTTCTGCCTCCAGAAATCACTGCAAGTAATCTGTCTTCCAGTCTTCCACAGAAGTATGGGGAAAGAGAACATCAGAACTCAGCTTCCTTGTTGTGGCTGAGCCACATTAGCCCTTAGAAGCAAAAGAGATTAGGCAGAACCTCACTGAATGGTAGAGTCAGACAGCCATATCATTCAGTAGCTGCAAGTTGTGCTGCAGACAGAAAAATAATGGATCAGGGAAGCAAACTGTGCCAATGAAAAGGAAGGGGTTTTCAGAGCCTGCACTCATGAGGACATTTGTCTAGAAGGTTCATGAGAGCAAAGCATACTGTCAGTGCAGATCAGCTGGAAACCTAGAGGAGGTAAATTTAAGATCTGATATTTTCTACCTATAGGATGCTGGAGGCCAGATTTAAGAGTGCAAATGTACTGAAAACCAGAGGCATAGAGTTGCCATGGAGACTCACACCTGAAAAAAATCTCACAGATACTGACTTGAGATCTCAGAGATACTAGCTCAAATCTTTTCAAGCTAGATTTGAGCAACTTGGTCTAAAATTTGACCCACACCAGACTGGGCAGGATGGGACAGATTCACAATTCAAGGGCCATTGAAGGAACTCTACAAAGGCAGTCAGGGAAGGGCTAACAGAAAACTAGCTCAGACCTATTAACATCTAAGTGAAGCTCAGTATCAGTAATAAGCATGTTGACACATTTCAGATGATTACAATACTCCCATTCTTCAAAGAACTATAGTATGTTGGGGTTTGAGGTCATTCTGTTTCAATTATCATGTGATGTTTGGATTTTTTTAAATCATTTTTTATTAAAAATAGAGAGACTGGTAAGTCTGTTTCAGGGGTGGAAGAATTTCTGTTTTAGTATGGGGAACTTTATCCAACCCCCACCTCAAACAGGTCCAAATGGAAGAGTAGGTGACAACTATGAAGGAGGCAAATGGGCCAAACCCCAGGGACATAAGATAAAAAGAAAAAAGGAGCAGGCCACAAAGAGTCATCCTTGAGTTGTCCTTTGGAGTCATGGGCCTTTAACTAGTTGATACAGCCTCTTATGGAATCTTGGAATTCAGTGTGGCAAAAAGCAGAGAAGTCATGAGAGTAGGGTTTGCATTCCAGCACTGTCCAAATTTTCTGTGTTACCTTGAACAAATAATTTCAGCTTTCTGAGTCTCAGGCTTCTCATCTGTAAAACGGAAACTGTCATACCTGCCCTATCTACGTGTGACAAATTGCATTACTGCCCCCAATTCTTTATCCCCTACTCTATCCATTTGGCTCATTTCTTCCATAAAAGAGGTGGAGTATTTTCTCATTCATTGACTCTAGTTTCAATCACGTAACTCACTTTAGCAAATAGGATGATATGGAAGAAAACAGTGAGCCAGTTACAAGCCTATGCCTTAAGAGGCATTCTATGTTTTTGTTTGCTCCTGCATGTCAGCCATAACCATGAAAAGGATCTGCCCAGGCTAGCCCACTGGTCCTAGGAAGAGAAGGAGGAACACATGCAGCAGAGCCACTCCCAGCCCAGATCAGGTAACCTACAGCTGGCTATAGACTCATGACTGAGCCCAGTCCAGATGGACCAATGCCCAGTAAACCCGCAGACTGATGAGAAATAATTGTCTGAAGCCACTGGGTTTTGGAGTGGGTTGTTACATAGTGACAGCAAATTGATACATTAACTCATAAAGGTGGTTAGGAATCTCAAATGTGTTAAAGAATGAGTCCTTTTTCAAATTTTCAAACCTTTTTTCCAAAGGTTTACACAAAAATTGTACAAATTATTGTTCTAAGAGTGGGTAAGTAACTTAAAGGCCTGGAATGCTAAAGTAGAATTTGGTCATATTTTGGTTCCTGTGGGTTTTAATTGAAAGAGTTCCCTTTGCCATGAGAAAAGTAGGGGCACTAAGTCCCGAGGATCCATCCCAATGACCTCATCTCAAAGCTATGGTTGCCCATGAGTTCCTGTCCAGGCACTTGAGAAAAGGCAACATGGCTTAAAGCAAAAGGAGATAGTAAGGATGGCTTAATGAGAAGACTTTTAGACCTCTTCAGACGATGGAGCAGGATGCCAATAGCTCTTTACTCTGCTTCTTCAAATACTTGTTCTATTCATTTAATCAGCCATAAAATTTGTCAGCGTTGGTGGAGTCTTGTGGGCTGTGGCAGGCAAGTTTGCTGGGCAATAATTCTGTCAGCTCTCTTCCAAGCAACTGTTTCTGAGAGCTCCAAAAGCTAAACACAGGAAAACCACACCAGCCACAGGCCTCATTAACCAATAAACCCTTGATGGAAAACGCAGGATCTCACACCATTGTTTGTGGTATAAGTCTCCCCCAAGGAAGAGGGACAGTGGTACTTAAAAATCCCATTGGGCTGACTGAAGATGCTCCTATGCTTCACAATTTACTTCAAAATTTGTGTCAGGCCAGTATTTCCACAGATAAAATAATATCAGGAAAGATATTTAGAAAATCTTGGCAAGAAAAGTATAAGTAAATATAAGAGTGCAGGCAGGGGTATTTTAAGAAATAATATTAAATGGATTCAGTCAGATGAAGAGTAAATAATTTACAGTCTTAAGGATTCAGGGCAGACTCAACCATAAAAGGGAGGGAAGAACAACCATCTGCTGCTCCAGGTATGAGTGACCAGCTTACATGTCACATGCCAAGGCCTGAACCCCAGCCAAAAAATATGACTCATAACCAGATATGACCCTAGAAAGTTCTACCTTGGGGGTCTATAAAGGGAAAAAAATCATATACTCTCTTTATTGGTGGCTGTGATTGTTCTCACTTCATGCAATAGTCCAAAGGAAGTTCTCTCTTTTACAGTGAGGGAGAAAGAAGCAAACTACTTTTAACTACTATATTTCCACCATGTTTCTCTTGTGAAATACATTCCTCATCCAGCTGCCCTGGGCAAGAGAGAGTCTACAGTGGATTATTTCCTGTATTATCCAGCTGCCTTCGGGTATACCCAATAACACCTGAAAGCTAATTAACCAGTTTACCCTTACTCTAACCAAAATGCCAAAATAGATACCTTATAATCAAATTCCTTATTACCCTTGTACCAAGTCCAAAATGTGCAACCCCTGTCATCTTTCACTCCCATATCCAATAGGTCTTTCACATTTGCTTTTTTTCCAGGAGCGTCACCAGATTTGGCCTGCTCCTCTCTGTTTCCATTGCTCTGCCCTAGTCTAGGCTCTGTTGCCTCAGGATTTGCTTACTGTAACAGCCTATAAGCTTCCTGGCCTCTAGGTTTTCTCTAACTTTTCTTTATATTGCACTCAGGTCATCTTGTGAGCTACTGTTCAGAAAAATCAGTTCATTCTCATTCTTTTAAAGGAATGCGAATGACTCTTGGTTTCCTATGGCATCAAAGCCTCTGCATAGCAGCCTGATTACTGGAACTTCACTCACTGTGTCAACCCACTTCAGGCTGGAACCTAGAACACTGATTCTCACTTTTGAGACTTTACTCAAACCACTTCCTTTGCTTAAAATGTTCCTTGAGACCTCCTCAACAATCCTGTCACTCCATGTATGCATAGCCAGCCTCAAGTTTCTATCTTCCCATGAAAATTTTCTTCATAATAAAAATAAGATGAGTGGAAATTTAATTAAAACCAAGCAATCAACCAACAAACCAAACAACAACAACAACAACAAAAGCGAGATAAGCAGTAGGATTCCCAGTCTTCTTACTGTTTGGTTATCGGTGGCTTCTCCAGCAATGCTTTTTTTTTTTTT